>NC_062567.1:17094033-17395033 GCF_022837055.1 Prionailurus viverrinus
TGTGATGAACAAGGACGAGAAAGCAAAGCAGCTACCGGTGCTTGCATGACATGTAATAAACACGGATGTCGGCAGGCTTTCCACGTGACGTGGTAAGTATGCTTCTGTCGTCGTACAAAACCGAAATTCTTGTGCTTCGTGCAGGGAAATACCTTGTAAATTAAAGGCTTAGGTACTCAAATATTTACAGTAAATTTTATTGGGATGATTTCTGTGTTTAGAGTTTCTTCTAATAAAGATGATTCTAATAATTGAATTTACCAGAGCAGATTTTCAATAGGTGGATTCTGGTTCTCATGTTTTATTTAGTTTCATTTTGTTTAAAATATCGGTGTTTGTTACCTAACCTTTGATTTGTTGTTAGGACTGAAAGAGCTGATGTAGGTAAACTTAGTGCGGTGCCTGCAATATTAGTAAGGATTTTAATCAATGATCGTGTTTCTTCACTGCATGTTTGAAGGTGGGGGAGAGGGGGAAAGCAGTCACTATCATATTCTCAGTATTCTGGTGGCTACTTCTTAAGAAGTTACTTAAGATACTTTTTTGGCATAAAATTTCAAGAGTAAAAATTATCCTAAAATAAAATATTCAACATGATAGACAACAGTTCAAAATTAAAGTTTGGGAATAATCCAAGGACTTGGTACTTTTAGGAAATAGTCTGTATTTAGCAGCCAGTATAGACATGCTTTATTTCCTGAGCTTTTAGTGTATGGATTTAAGAAGTCCATTTTAGATTAATTTTGGGGAATGGGAAAGACTTTTGGTTGTATAAATTCTGTTATTAATGAACTTAATTTTTCTAAGATGAAAATTCTTTCTTGGGTAAAGATATATGCTAATACTACTGTAACTTTGGAATATTAAAAGTGGAAGGCCAAATTGACAAGATAATGATTATAAACTTTAGCACTTTGTGGGTTTTTTTTTTAAATGAATATCGTAACTTTAGGATTCGATTCCATTTCTTGTATTGTTTTTGACTGGAAAACACAGCTTATGTTTATCTTGCCTCCTGTATGGTTCTATGAACTGAAGCATTTCCTTGTAACAGTACGTAATCTGCATCTATGGGGCACATCCCATCCCAAGTCATTTTAGTCCTTTAGAAGCCTGGCCTTTCTGTTAGTACCTGTGGTAATAGAGTGAAGAAGTAAAATGGGTGGGGGGTATCTTAAAACAATTTAATGTCTATTTGGTAATGTTAAACATTTATATAAATGCATGTTTAAAACATACATAAATCTTCATTCTTACTAGAGGTAGATGGATCAAAAGTTTATTATAAGCTACAAATGTAACTTAAAAAATATGTACTTGATCACAGTAAGAATAAAGCTTTACATTTGCCCCCTTTACTCTTAGATGTATAAGGTTTAATTACAAACCTTACATGCTTGGAAGTGAGTTTTAATTTATTTATATATACCTAACTGTAGTTTGAGATTTAATGTATACATATTATATTTTTATATATATTTTTTGGCTTTTATTTTCAGTGCTCAGTTTGCTGGACTACTTTGTGAAGAAGAAGGTAATGGTGCAGATAATGTCCAATACTGTGGCTACTGTAAATACCATTTTAGCAAGCTGGTAAGAATTTATCTTGAACTTGCAAAATTCTGTTTTATAAAAAAGGCATAATAGCTGTTGCTTTTCTCTTGATTTTTGTGTGAAATTGTTTGCAATTTCATGGTCTCTCCTGGGATTTAAAAGATCTAGTAATTCTTAAAGATTTTGCTTTGCTTTGGTTCATTTATAATGATGAATATTATAAAATAAGTTCTATTAATTAATAGTACATGTTAGGATACATTTAATAGAAAAAGCATGTGTAAAGAACTCTATAATCTAACTCTGGTGATTTTTCTCACTTGTTAGTCACCTTTTTTGCTATATTACTATTATTTACTTATTTTCATTTTTATTTACTAGGAGATAGTAAAACTGAAACAAAGCTGTTTTGTAACTTCTTGGTTGAAGATGTTGAGAAAATGTATTTAAATACAACTTTGGGAATATTTTAGATTTTTGCCAATTTTTACTGTTACATAATAGCATAGATGATTGAGTTGGTAAAATTTGGTTAGTTGTTACATATATTGTGTCTGTTTTCCTTTGAAGGATCGATATTTAATGTCCTAAGTGTCTATTTTTTTTAGTCTTCAATGATGACAGATTGGTACACGAAAGTTTAAGTCTTCTTTGTTTTTAGTGTCTTGTTTATATTTTTATTAACTTTCCCTTGTGAATGGGGCTTTTTTTAATTCCTTTCTTTTAGGTAAATAGTAAGGGCCTCTTACTCATGAAATCAGCTCATGATTCTCTTCTGGTTCATGCATATAAAATACTTAGATTGTGCAAATATATTGCTTGCTATCAAAAACTTTTATTTTAAGGACAAAGAATATTGAAGTGTTTTAAGACTAATTTTGAGATAGTAAAATTGAAAATTTTGCTTTCTAGATGTTAAAAGCATTTTGGAATCTTAGTTTTCTAAATGGAAGATGATATAGATCAAAATTCAGAAATAATGAAAATGGATTATGAGAGTCTGTAAATTGAATTTTCTCATTGCTAGTTATTGACATGTTGTTGTCCCATTTGCTCGTTAGGGAGGAAAAGTCTAATAATTTAATAAGATTATTTAACCTACATTTGCATAGAATTTGAATGCCTTTCATAGTCATTTTTGTCTAATTTAAACTAGTTATGGTACCACCCAGTTTTAAATACCTCAAATAACTCTCACTGTCATACTTTATTATGAAATTGTTTAAATATTTTAAACAGAAATGTGCATACTTTTATTAATGCTTTGAGAAATGCATGGGTCTAATGCTGACATTTCCTTTAATTTTTTTCTTAATGAATTGCAGAGACAAGTTTTTAGAAAACTATGCCCTAATACTGAAAGTATGAGATATAAAGGCTTCTTGCTTTTTCTAGTGCGGCAGAAAAGTAACTCCTCAAATATTTTCTTTTCTTTTTTTCTAGTCTTGGCATCCTTCCTCAGTATGGCATTCTCTATTTTGGTTGGAACTCCTTTTTTTTTTTTTTTTTTAAAGAAGACAATGAAAAATTATAGTTGATTTCTTTTAAGAGGTGGTTTTGTGATAAAGTGACAAATAAGCTCCTGCTTATTTGAAAATATAATCTATTTTCACACATTTTCATAAATGTACAAAAATATGGCATTAATGTTGAATTTAGGTTTAGATTTTCCTTTATAATGCAATAGACAGCATATAGATGGTGTCTAAACTGGATTATATAGTTTGAAATAGCAAGGTGGTTTTTTTTTTTGTTTTGTTTTTTTGTTTTTGTTTTTACTTCAGTAGACATTTTTAAATACTGCACACTTGAATTGGTTTAAGCCTAACAGAAAGATTATTTAAAAAATTTTTATATACATATACATGTATGTATATATATTTTCTTTTTTAGAAAAAGAGCAAACGGGGATCTAATAGGTCATATGATCAAAGTTTAAGTGATTCTTCCTCTCACTCTCAGGATAAACATCATGAGAAAGAGAAAAAAGTAAGTGGATTTGTTGTTGCTATATATGTAGCACATCTACTTAATAGTTTTTTTTTTTCCCTTTTTTAGATAAAATTAAGTTCTTGATAGCTGGATTGAGACATGGAAATACTGAAAATTTTTGACTAATTGAGAGTATAAAGTCAAAGAGTAGGTTTAAAATAATGCCATATTTGTGAATATGTTTGTATGTACCTGTTTCAACTGAAAATTTGAAATACAGCTTGACCAAAAGCATGAGAGAGATTTCTTGCATGTGTTACTGTGGTCATCTTGTGAAATCTTTAGGTGACTTCAGCGTTTGTGGCTATACATTATTAACTATTTCACATGTAAGTAAAAATCTCATCATCTTTTTCACTTTATAATGGAACAGTTTTGAAGTTCTGTATATTCTTGACTTTTTCTCCCCCAGTGGTGCTGCTAATGGTTTATTATTATTATTTTTTTAATGGCCAAATGTAATATCATTTGAGAATATTTTATCTTTTAATAAAGCACTAAAAGCTTGCCTGATACTAATCTGTCTTTTTCTGACTTACCTTTTTTCTGCTTACGTTTTTATTTATTTTAAAGGATAGGATATGAGTAATTTTTAGTGAACTAATAATAAGTACAGTAGAATCATTCATAGGTTATATTGCCAACATAGGAAAAGGATACTACTGTGAATTGTTTTTAATGAAGTGAGGATAAAAAAGACATCTTCAATTGGAAAGTAATACTACTCTTAAACATTTGGTATAAACTAGTTTGGAACCTTTTCATGTCTGTAAATTCTTAGGATTTGGGAACAGATTTGATTTGAATTTATGTGTGTGTCTTTTTTTAAGGTAAACATTTTTAAAGCTTAAATTTTTAATTTTGAACTTGGGTTTTCAGTTATGAGTGAAATAATAATTATAACTTTGTATTTGCCTTTATAGCATTTGTTAGGTTTATATATATATGTTTTATAGACCTTATAGGCAGCAAGTATACATATTCATCTTGATTTCTTTAACGAGGTGGTTTTGTGATAGTGACAATTATAGGGTTCTATTTTGCTGTCTTGTTTGGATTACTGATGGGAAAATGGCAGATTGGGTTTAATTAGCAGTTTTACTAAGAAGCGCTGTGAGATTTTATGTAAGCTTATTTTAATCCACGAATGAGGGATATAGGTAGGGCTCATTGTAAATTGTGAAGAGGGAAGTCTTACTGATGATATTCTTCTCTTCAGCCATTTCATGAGCATTATCTTGTTTAAAGAAGTGTTTGTGGTATGACCATGTTTATCCTAATATATGCCCGTCATGGTTGTTTTTAATGGTCAGTTATTAAATGTAGTACAGTGTTTAATAAATACAGTGCTAATGACTATATTTATCTTTTTTGTTGTAGGAATGAGATTTTCATTTTATGAGTGTTTTTACAGTTGAATACTAGGTTAACAACATTGTATTTAGTCAAACTGTTTAGCTATGAATTTTAGCAGTTGGTATTTTCATTAGTATATGAATACTATTTGCATTTTGTTTTTGGCATATGTAAGATTAGTATAACTTGATTTTGTTGTCAAACTTAAAATCATTTCTACATTTTATTTTGTAATAGTTTTTCTGATAATCTATAAAGGCTAGGAGGTAGACATAGTATACATTTATTATTCTTGGACGTGGTTGCTTGCCTTGGGAATATTTGGGAAGGGACTTTTTTTATTATGGTATGATGCTAAATGATAATACAGCTGTAAAGACTGGGTGTTATAGACTGTGTTATCCTCTATCCCTCTTTATCTCTTTTAAGATTGTAATATCTAGTAGGTTTATCTAGTATATTCTTACCCTGTTATAAAATGTTGCATTGAACGGTAGCACTCACAATCCATTCTGATTTTAGAATACTGTATATTGTGAGGTGAATTTTGGTCTTATTCATGAGGTATGTTGGAGTCACTCTCCCTTCGAATTTTTTTATCTGCCTTCATACTGGTACATATTTTAAAATCTATTTTAAATATTTTGTATTAAGTTATAACTGAGTGGTCGTCATAAAGAATATTTCATACTGATTGTTGTGCTATCCAGATCCCTTATTTGAAAATGAAATCAACAGTTTATAAATTACCTTTTTATGTAACTATGAGAACATAAAAAAGTGCATAGTTTTTGCTTTTCAGAGAATTTATGTGTGACCCAAGATATATTAATACTGATTAGGTATTAACTGTGAGAAAGGAAAATTAATAGTGAGTTACAACTTTGAATAAAGGACAGTTTCCATACAAATGGAAAAGTTGGCATATATATGTATTTTTAAAGGAACAAAAGTACGTGTTTGAAATGAATTGAAACTATGTATAGGAGGGGTTTAATTCAGTCATTACACAGTTTGTATCTTTATTGTTTAAGAAGAATACCCTCTAAGACTATTTAAAAAACAAATTTTTTTTTTTAACGTTTATTTATTTTTGAGACAGGGAGAGACAGCATGAATGGGGGAGGGTCAGAGAGAGAGGGAGACACAGAATCTGAAACAGGCTCCAGGCTCTGCGCTGTCAGCACAGAGCCTGATGCGGGGCTCGAACTCACGGACCGCGAGATCATGACCTGAGCCGAAGTCGGATGCTTAACCGACTGAGCCACCCAGGTGCCCCTACCCTCTAAGACTATTAATGTTCATTATAAAACAGAATTTTCTTTTAAGCCTAGTATTTTTATGTTTACAGAAGTGAGACTGTGGGCCAAGGTTAGGAAATGGAGAAGGGGTATCAGACATGGCAATACGTGGTTGTATTGTGAGGTTCCCAGCTTCAGAAAGGATTTTTTTCTGAAAGTTAATTTGTGGGTCTTTATTTAGAAATCTGTGGTTATTTAATGCATTGAGATAATGCAGTTCAAATGATCCTCTCCCTACTCATTAATGTTAACTAATCCATGATGTATTAAAAGTGTGGTATTATACTTAACCATACTTTGCAGCAAAGTCACCATTAGTGACAATGTATTATGTGGAAATGCGCTCATTTCCATGTAGGTTTCCTAGAAAATTGTTCTGTCCCCTACTGTAGCTATGAGGGACTATCTCCTGCAGTGTTCTCCACCCCCCCTTACTTGCTCTACTTTACTGTTACTAACAATTGGCAATAGATAAAGGAGCTTTTGCCAACATAAATATTGTTAGTGTATGCTGGGTGTTTGTGGGAGGTAGGTTTGCAGTCAGTGTTTTGTGAACCACAGATATTGACTTACTGTTTTGTAGGAATACTCATTTCTTTGAAGAGAACTGGGCTACTTCTGTGGCTCTCAGAGGACAAACTCTCATTCATAGAGTTGTCATTACTTTTCTGTATCTTTTTAAAAGTTTTCAGCATTGAGAGCTACCTGTCATCCCCTTTCCTTTTTTGTGTACTTTCCTTTTGGAAATCTTCCACTCAGGTTAAGGCTTTAAGCTTCTACATGTGCAAAGAGTTAAGAGAGGGCAAGGTCTTTTCAGGAACAGCAGTTAAGAATGCCTGGGGTGTGTGTTTGGTGGGGCTGAAGAGTGACAGGAGACCACTTGGTCAAAAAAGGGCAGTTCCTGAGGATTTTATAAGTGATGCTCGTTTGATCCTTCATCCTGAGGTGTTGGGCAGCCAGCCAGAAGGATTAAAATTTTGTTGACTTCTGATTTTGCAATAATTTTAGACTCTGAGAAAAGTTGAAAAATAGTACACATTTCTCTGTACCACTCACCCAAATTTTCCAAATGTTGACATTTTAAGCTTTATCATGTCGTCCCTCCCCTCCCCTCTTTGCTGTCCCTCTTTTTCACTCTGTACATTCTTTTTCTGCATTACTAGAGAATAAATTAGAAACGTAATACCCCTTTAGCCTAAGTGTACTACTCAGTGTGTAGTTTTAATAAAAAGGGGGATTTCCTACATGATTATAGTACAATTATCAGAATCAGTAAATTAACATTTTTTACAGAACCATTAGCTAATCTGCACATCCCATTCAAATTTCCCCCACTGATATCCTCCATACTGACGGGGGAAACTTTTTCTGGGTCAGAATCCAATCCAGGATCACGTTTAGTTGTCATGTCTCCTCAGCTTTTCAGTCTGTTCCTTCTGGAATATTTCCTTAATTCTTTGTCTTTCATGACCTTGATGACTATGAAGCCCTGTTTCAGGTTCTTGGAGACATTGCTTTGATCTTAACAGTGGATTTTATGGTCACACCCTTGTTTTACTCTTCCTGGAATGGTTTCCTGAGGGTACTCTTCAGTACCTTGTTACTCTTCAGAAATTGGTTTCCTTTTAAAAGTGTGTTACCAATTTTATGTAGACATTAGTTTTTGTATACTCAACTTCTAGTCAGCTGGTTAATTGTCTTCATTATACACTGATACTCATAGATTGCCATTTATATAGTTGAGTTGTTCATGAAAAGGTGGTACTGTTTATCTTTGTCTGGAAGCCATTCTTTTATATTGTCTGCTTTTTGCATAGTATATGAATTTTCAGGACCACCAAATAACCTTTCCTGATTTAGTTTATCTCTGTATTCCTTTATTTTTTTAAACAAAAAATCAGATTGCACTTGCAACATACTACTTAAAAAATCGCCTTAGTTAAATCATCCAATTCATTAAATACACTTTCTACTTTCTGTGTTACCACAGGCAACAATGTTGTTAAACTTTCAGCTTCTGTATAACAAGGACCCCTTTTCCTCTAATATACAATTAAATTTCTCTCACTTTGTTTTATGCTCTGGTTAGCAGCCTTCCTGAAAGGCCAGAAGGTTTCAAGTAATAGTCTCTTCAGTATTCATTAGTCTTTCCTCATAATCTCCTGAAAGTCCTTTTAGCTTTTGCCCATTGCTTAATTCCATGCCACTCCCCCATCTTAGGGTTTTTTGTGATGGTAGTGTACCACGCCTCATAAGAAAATCTGAATCAGTTACCTCTTGCAGCACAATAAATTTCCCTAAAGTTGAGTAGCTTTACTATAATAAACATTTATTGTCTCACAGTTTCTGTGGGTCTGGAATTTGGACTTAGGGTTTTTCTAGCTCAGGGTCTCTCATCCAATTGCGGTCAGGATTTTGGCAGGAATACAGAAGCTTGATTCAGGCTGGAGGATGTGCTTCCAAGGTGGCTTAGTCCCATGGCTAGCACGTTGGTGCTGGCTGAGTAAGAACCTCACTTTCTGGCTGCGTGGGTATTTCATTAGGGCTGCTTAGGTGCTGTGTGACAGGGCACCTAGTTTTCCCCAGGATGAGTGATCTAAGAGCAAGGTGAAAGCTGCAGATTTTTTTTTTTTTTTAACGTTTATTTTTGAGAGAGCGAGTGAGCGCAAGCAGGGGAGGGGCAGAGAGAGGAGACATAGAAGCCAGAGCAGGCTCCAGGCTCTGAGCTGTCAGCACAGAGCCCGATGTGGGGCTTGAACTCAGGAACTGCTAGATCATGACCTGAGCTGAAGTCGGACACTTAACTGACTGAGCCACCCAGACACCCTGAAAGCTGCAGTTTTTTTTTGTGACCTAGCCTCGCATGTTACATGTTGCCTTCCTACCCCCCTTGTTGAATGACTTTTTTTTTAACTTTTTTTTTGGTGGTAAAATATATATAAAATAGCATTTGCCATTTTAACCACTTTTAAGACACTTCATTTTTGCAATATTCTGTCGCTTACACAGAGCAACCTATTCAGTGTATTTGGATACTACCTATGGGCAAAGATCATGGGATATTCTTGGAGGCTGGCTACTCCACCTTGAGAATTGGGTAGATACCCTGTTTCCTATTAAATTTTTCACTCATAGGTTTTAGCATCCATTGATGCTTCTACCTGAAATAGTGTTTGACAGAAAATAATTTTCCATAATTCATTCTATATCCATTAATTAGTTGGTATTCTGTAAATTAGAGCTTCCCTCCCTTTCTCTCGTTTTTCATCAGTAATGGGGAAGGGAGGATTCTATAAAGGAAGTAGCCATAGATACAGGAAGAAAATTAGGAGAGATCTAGGATGTGAATATTTTAAGAAAGTTAGTGCTCAGCAATTAGATGCATTTGAGAGATCAACTAATATAAAGCAAGTATATGTCTTTTGGATTTAATGCTGAAGAAGTTCTTGAGACAGTCTCAGTGTAATGGTCAGAGGAGAAGCTAATTGAAGTTGGTAGATGAATAGAGTAAATATGAGGAAATGTAAATAGAGCATTTAACTCTTTTAAAAGAATCTTGGATGTCAATAAGAGGGAAGAAATAGGGCAATAACCGGAGGAATACATGATACTAAGGTGTAGTAGTGAACAAGAAGAATACTTTGTCTTCCTGTATTGTGGGAGGAGGAAGGAAAGAGTCATTTAGATCCTTAACTTGGTCACCTGGATAATGAAGCAGAGAAAATAGGTATGGACAGAATCCTAAGGGAGATATTGCTATGCAGATTGGGTGTAAATATAAGGAAAAGGAACAAGTGAGTTGTTGTCAAAAGTGTTTAAAGTAGTAAGTCATGGGATCCAAGTTGGATAAATAGATGGAAGTGAAACTAGGGGACAGGGTCACATAGATTTGGACAAAATATTGGAACAAGGGTCTGGAAGACTCAGTGAGGTCCAAGAACAAGTAAGAGTGTGAATCAACGCAAAGTATGGAGAAAGTATAGATCATAGTGGTTTAATGTTTCACTGGTCGTTCTGACATCAGTTATTGCGAGACAGGTCTCCATGGGTCTCTCGGATTCGTACACATCTTATGAATAGAGGCCTTGACTGCCCTTGTTCCAGGTTATCTTTTCAGAGTTGTTTACGTAATGAACAGTCTTGGAAAATGGAGGCACTGTCATCAAGAGCAAAGGGCAGATTTGCTTATAGCCATGGAAAATATACAGAGATAATATCTCTTTCTGGGGTATTTGGCAGTAGGCCTGCTTACTGTTCAGAATTGGGTTTCCTAAGCCCAAAGTTCCTCTCCTGTAATGAAACCCACTATGTATGCAAGCATCATTTGACACTTTTCAGGTCATCGTGTTAAAACTGGGACTTGGGGAACCCGTGGAAATGCTGACATTTCTGGCTACTCCTGTTGTTGTGAGTAATAAAGCCCTTTGTGTTTTTTTTTTTTTTATTTTTTTTTTAACGTTTATTTATTTTTGAGACAGAGACAGAGCATGAACAGGGGAGGGTCAGAGAGAGAGAGAGGGAGACACAGAATCTGAAATAGGCTCCAGGCTCTGAGCTGTCAGCACAGAGCCCGACGCGGGGCTTGAACTCACAAACCGTGAGATCATGACCTGAGCCGAAGTTGGCCGCTTAACCGACTGAGCCACCCAGGCGCCCCAACCCTTTGTGTATAACCAGGACTCTAGTATCTTCTTGCAGCATCCATGAAGCTGGCAGCTCACTTGTTAAATAGGATAGTAGACCCTTCGTAATTTCTGGCACAAGATGTTATTATACCCATATTGAAGAAGAGAGAATTTAAGTGAATGCTATTGGAATTGAGGATGTTCGGGAATTGTGAGATTTGTCTACCTAGGATTAACCTTATTTTGGCTAATTGTGGTCTTGTGGTCAGGGCTGTTGGGATGCTGTGGTTGAAGGTCTTACATGGAGTAGGGAAGAATTACCTAAAGAAAAATCATGGGCAGACAAAAACAAGAGATACCTACTAGTAAATGACAGAGCCAGGATTTAAGACCAAGTATGCCTGACCCCAAAGTCCATGGATTATTTTTCATATATCTTCCTGTCTTTTTCTTGGAGGTTTAATAATCACATTTCTTTAAAAGTTAGATAAATCAGATATATTACAAAACTTTTCTTTTGTATGAGTACACATGGTGAAGTTTTTTCATGTTCTAAAAAGAATGCTAGTGCAAAGAATCTTGGGAATCTTTTTTTTCCTTATGAATCTTATATAGTGTTTCAGGAGGTTGTTATTTAGCCTAGTAAATGTTTGGGAGAAGGGATTTATAAAGAGTGTGTAGCTTAGAAGGGATAGATACCTTGTCAAAGAGGATGGATGACAAGTGAAAATTACAAGTCGGTGTGAATAACCTTTTTGAAATTTTTCTTGAATTTAGATGTTGAAGACAAACATTAATACAGTGTGCATCAATTAAATGGCATGTCCATGAAATGGGCTTTTGTGACTAATTGAATTGGTTGAAGGCTAAGTTCTTTAGTCTATAGAGTTATTATTTTTCGTAAGGTTGAGATTCCACAAGACATAAAGACTCAAATGCTTACATACATTTAGGTGTTTAGGGTTATATTCCAGCTATCTAAAAACCATAGCATTATGGAGATTCAGTGACTATAAGGAATTGTTTTACTATTATAATACAAATATTTGTCAATATATTATCTATGTTAAACTATCTAGTTTAATTTCCTTTTTCATAGTTGAAGAAATAAGGACATGCATGTTTAATTGATAAACGTTTATGAAGCATCTACTGAATTTCAGACACCATGCTCATTTCCTAGGAAAACAAATTAAAAATGTAGAGTGTCTCATTGATATTAAACAGTTTGTCCAAAGTTATACATTTGGGAGCCTAATAGTGAGAAAGCTCAGTTTATATTTTTAAACTTTTGTGCTCTGTTCATTTGACTTTTGTATGTTTCAGAAATGGAGCTACAAGCAGTGAGACTGTTGAGTAAATAGGTGAAGTTTTTTGAAAAGATGTTTACTGTATTTCCTCTAATTTGATTTGTCACTGATTGATACATACCACTAAGAAAGAAAAAAGGATGCCGAGTAAATTGTGACATAGGATCACCGTAATATACGTGTCCATTTTATAGGTTTAAATAAGTTACTTAGAATCTGTTAAATATGGCATGTCAGGAGCTTAAATTTCATATTCTTTCCCCCAAATAAGTATTAGATAATTACTTTAAGGTGTATATATAAAATGGTTATTTATCACTATTTAGCTACTTATAGCACCTAATTTTTAGAAATGATATAAATGGCCAAGAATAAATGAAAAGTTATGACTCGTTTGGAGTGGGATATGTGTGCCTCATGTTTCTCATTGTGTCTAGGTGATATTAGTATTTAATCTCATAGGATTGTTGTAAAAATTAAGTGAATTAATGCATCTAAAAATGCCTTGGCACTTCTTAAAAAAAATTTTTTTTTTAGGATTTATTTTTGAGAGAGAGAGTGAGGAAGGGCAGAGAGAGAGGAACAGAGGATCCCAAGCAGGCCCCACACAATCAGCGCAGAGCCCAATATCAGGCTGGAACCCACCAACTGTGAGATCATGATCTGAGCCACAGTCCAATGCTCAGTTGATTGGGCTACCCAGGTGCCACCCCTGCCTTGGCATGTCTTAGAAGTGCTAGTTGGAAATCTGGTTGTCCGTGCAGAAAACTGAAAGGCATCTTAAGTGTTAGTTAATATTATTAATATTATTATATTTAAAATCCATGATTTTAAAAGACAAATAATGGGGGAAGGGCCTTTTAATAGGAGTAAAAGATGCAGTATATATACAAAAGATGCAATATGCACTTAAATTTTTTTTAGTTAAAAACACTTTTTAAATAAATTTTTTAAAATGTTTATTTATTTTCAAGACAGCACAAGACAGGGGAGGGATAGAGACAGAGAGGGAGACACAAAATCCAAAGCAGGCTCCAGGCTCTGAGCTGTCAGCACAGAGCCCGATGCGGGGGTCAAATCCAGGAACCGTGAGATCATGACCTGAGCTGAAGTCAGATGCTTAACTGACTGAACCACCCAGGCACCCCTTTAATTAAAAATTGTTTTAATTAAAAAAATTTTATTCCTAATTTTGCTTAATAATTTTATTTATAGAAGACTGGAAGAAAAGTCAATAGGTGTTAACCATGATAGCTCTACTATATTTAGCTTTTTTTTTTTAAGACTATTTCCTAAATATTGTTTAGTTTGTTTTTAAATAACTTATATACCAGGTTATTTTTACCTTTCTATTTTTTCTTTAAGTTTTTTAAATGTTTATCTTTGAGAAGGAGAGAGAGCGAGAGAGTGAGCGAGCGTGAGAGAGAGCATGCATGAACATGAGCAGGGGAAGGGCAGACAGAGAGGGAGACACAGAATCAGAAGCAGGCTCCAGGCTCTGAGCTGTCAGCACAGAGCCAGAGGTGGGGCTCGAACTCATGGAATGTGAGATCATGACCTGAGCCAAAGTCAGATGCTCAACTGACTGAGCTACCCAGGTACCCCTTACCTTTCTATTTTAAAAGATTTTAATATTACAAGAAATTTATATGAATAGTACAATGAACAACTATGTAGGTTTAACCTAGATTCAACAATTGTTGACATTTTACACCACATTTGATTTATCTTTATACATATGCATAAAATACAGAGACATTTAAAAAACCTTGTGTATCCATTTGAGAATTAATTGCTTACATGGTGACACTCCATCTCTAAATAGGCATGCATCTCCTAAGGACATTTTCCTACATTGCTGCAATGTAACTATCTTACTTAAGAAACATAACATTAATGTAGTAGAAAGTCATGTATTATATTATTCATTAATTATTAATGTTATAAATGATCACCTATGATTATATTTAATATATTAGTGTAATATAATACTACTTTGATATAACATTAAATACTTAGGAAATAAAACATAATTAATTATGAAATATAACCACTATTTAATACATAGTCCATATCCAAATATCTCCTTTTGTCCCAGTAATAGCTGTACTTTAATAGCTGATTTGAAAAATTGACTCAGGATAGAGTGAAGTATCAGATATTGCATTTAGTTATTTTTCTTTAATTTGCTATAATCTAAAAACAGTCTCCAGGCTTTTCTGTCTTTTTGACATTGATATTTTTCAAGAGTCCAGACCATTTGTTTCACAGATTATCCTTCTCCAGGGATTTTTCTTATTTATTTACACCTCCTGATTAGATCCAGGTTAAATATATTTGATAGAATTACCACATAAGGGGTGTGTTGTTCATAGCGCATCACCTCCTTTAAAAGAAAATATCATCATATCATATTCTTTTACTGGGGATGGTATTTAGAAGCCAGTTCTGTTTGGCGTGTGTCCCTGTTTTACAGTGGACCCCTGCCTGGAAGGGTGATTTGAAACTTAGATCAGTCCTTCTTCTCTGTAGGCCTCTTGCATTTGTCCAGTATTGGCAAGGACAAAACCCTTGTCTCAGATGCTGTTCTCACACTGGCCCCCAGTGCTTTCCAGTGGAGACTGTTGATTTGGGGGTTTATTTGCTACTTCCTTCTCCCCTCACAAATACTGTTACCATGTATGTCTTTAGGGCTTTGTCCCAACCTGCTTGTATTTTGGAGTTCATGGCGATATTTTGAACAATTGGTTTTGTTGTAAATGTTAGTCCACGGATTTTGGTTTTCTTGTTTAAGCTGTTTCTTTTTATGTGGGGACTCAGATTGGGAAACTGTGTGCTATATGTTGCCACCAAATTCCCTTTCTTACTATTTTATTTTTTCTTATTTTAAAAGGAGTTTTCTACTTGTGTAACTTTATCATCTGTATGTATAAAGACTATAGATTTTTATATGTTAATTTTATTTTTTTTTATTAAATTTTTTTTTAACGTTTTATTTATTTTTGAGACAGAGAGAGACAGAGCATGAACGGGGGAGGGGCAGAGAGAGAGGGAGACACAGAATCGGAAGCAGGCTCCAGGCTCTGAGCCACCAGCCCAGAGCCCGACGCGGGGCTCGAACTCACGGACCGCGAGATCGTGACCTGGCTGAAGTCGGACGCTTAACCGACTGCGCCACCCAGGCGCCCCTATATGTTAATTTTATATGCTACTACCTTATTGTATCATGTGAGGTATTTTTATCACTGATAATTCATGCGATCATTGGTTCACGTAAAATTTTATTTTATTAAAAAATTTTTTTGAAACGTGTATTTATTTTTTGAGAGACAGAGACGGAGCATGAGCTGGGGAGGGGACAGAGAGAGAGGGGAAGTCACAGATTCCAAAGCAGGCTCCAGGCTCTGAGCTGTCAGCACAGAGCCTGATGCAGGGCTCGAACTCATGAACCATGAAATCAAGACCTGAGCTGAAGTTGGACGCCTAACCGACTGAGCCACCCAGGCGCCCCTGATTCACTTAAAATTTTAAAGGGGGTATTAACCTCAAGTGATAATTTGTGACAGAAGTAGTACAAAGTAGTTTTACAATACCTTAGTGTGTTATCAGATCTTTTGTGTCATAATAGCTGTATCTTAACAGCAAGTGATTTTTGTTGTTGTTTTTCACTTCACAAATAGGCAGTATCAGAAACAAATTGATCTGAAACTTTTAGTTATAGCATTTCATTTAAGAGGGGAGAATGTATGGAAAAGAAGTATGTAGCATATAGACAGAACATTTTAATAAAAGCAGTTTGGGGTAGCTCTCCAGCCACTTGTACTTCTCTGTACAAGCTTATTTTGCTTCTCCTATGATAATGATAATGCCTTGGGCCCTATATTTCTCTCTCCATAGTAGTTCTAACTCCTAATTCTGTTTATTATGATAAAATACATGTAACATTTACTATCTGAACCATTTTTTTTAATGGAGCATCTCAAGATTTTTTTTAAGTTTGTTTTTTTAGACAATCCTAATTCTTTTTTAATTTTTTTTTTTTTTTTTTGAGAGACAGCAAGAGAGAGAGAGAGAGAGAGAGAGTGGCAGAGAGAGAATCCCATGAGGGGCAGAGAGAGGGAGAGAGAGTGCAGAGTCTGAAGTGGGGCTCTAGCTCACCCAAAGTGGGGCTCCAGCTTAGCTAAAGCAGGGCTTGACCTCATGACCCATGAGATCATTACCCGAGCCAAAGTTGATGCTTAACTGACTGCGCCACCCAGGCACTCCAATTTTTTTTAATGTTCGTTCATTTTTGAGAGAAAGAGCGAGAGAGCACAAGTGAGGGAGGAGCAGAGAGAGAGAGAGAGAGAGAGGGACACAGAGAATTCAAAGCAGGCTCTGCGCTGTCAGTGCAAAGCCCGATGAAGTGCTTGAACCCATGAGCCAGTGAGATCATGACCTGAGCCAAAGTCAGAAGCTTAACTGACTGAGCCACCCAGGCACCCCTATCTTAACCATTCTTAAGTGCATATAGTTCGGTGCACTGATAGCTGTGTCAGGACAGCAACAAGTCTAAAACCTCAATGCGCGTGCTTTGCCAGAGATTGAAAATGGCAAAATCATCAGTCACAGAAACTTCTAGGTCAAATGCATAATGAGGGGCCCTAAAGGTAGAGAATATAGCTTGCTGCACAGATTCCAGCACAACCTGTTGGTTTGGGCTCCTCTCAAAGAATGCATATTTGCAGGAGAGCTGATATAAAGGAACAAGTAAAAATGCCAATGAATCATATAGAGGCTTTAATACCTAAAAAGTTCGGGGCGCCTGGGTGGCGCAGTCGGTTAAGCGTCCGACTTCAGCCAGGTCACGATCTCGCGGTCCGTGAGTTCGAGCCCCGCGTCGGGCTCTGGGCTGATGGCTCGGAGCCTGGAGCCTGTTTCCGATTCTGTGTCTCCCTCTCTCTCTCTCTGCCCCTCCCCCGTTCATGCTCTCTCTCTGTCCCAAAAATAAATAAACGTTGGAAAAAAAAAAAAGTTCAACAAGACGCCTAGTCTCCTTTTTGATAGTGGGGTAGGGTATGGAGACCTACGAGGGATCAGACATTGTAAATCTGCTCACATAGTTCCAAATAACTTCACTTGTTGAGCAGGTCCCTGAATTTTATTGTGGTTTTTCACCTTGCCTTGGTGGGAGAGGTGTGATAACAACGAAGGAAGAGTGTTGAGAGTGATGCTACTGACTCAACAGCCCATAGTGAAAGCTTTAGAAATCAGAGGATAGAGAGACACTAAATCCTGGCATACCTGTTGGTGTGACATTTGGCAAGGGGATTTAGATTGTCCTGAAGAAGCGCTGCAGACTTCTATCGGAGGCCTTGCAGTGTGCACATGAACTGACTTGATCCTCTGGTTATAAGTGGTATGGCAAAGAAGGCATTGGCAGTGTCCAGGACAACTTAGCAAGTACCATCAGTCCTTGTAATAGATTAAGTCTGTAGCAGCTGTGACTGTGAGAGCAATAACTAACTCAGTTGACAGTAATTTACTATTGTTAAGTCTCTAGCTCCTGTTCACCTTTTTTTTTTTTTTTTCAGTGGCCTTGCAAGGTTTTTGTGTTGAGATAGCACATCTGTTACTGTAAGTCTTTAATCAAGGTTGTGGTTTCCCTTTGTCCTCCTGGAATTTCTGTTCCATTTCTCTTGGGCCACTGAGGGAAAGGAAATGGTTTGGGAAGCTATTTTTATGTTCCATTAGCACTTCCTGATTGGGGGAATACTGTTTGGCACTTACAGGTAGGTAATGACAAGCATATAACACAGGAGTTTGTAAACTTTTTCTGTAAAGAACCAGATAGTAAATATTTTAGGCTTCGCAGATCACATACAGTCTCTGTCACATATTCCCTCTCCCCACCTCCACCCCCTACCATTTTTAACAGTTCTTTAAAAATACAAAGATTATTGCTAGGTTGGGTGTCATATCAATTCCTGCTACACTTTTAGGTATATAAGCAGCACAAGAATAGTTAATTACCCAAAGGCTTGGCCTACAAAGTCATGTTAGCATCCTTGCCCTACTGAATCTGTCCACTGAATCCTAGTGCCTTTTTTCTTTAATGGCCCAGATAAGATAGTGATCTGGGTATCTTCTCTCCACATTCCTCAGCATACTTGAATGGTTATATATGGTCATTGATTGATTCCTTCTTGGTGACAGGGAAACCTCATCGCCATCTCTAATCATTTTTCTTCTTCACAAAACTGGTGTTGCCTTAAAGGATGAGGAGGTTGGGGAAGAGTGAGAGGTTGTGGGGTTAGAGAGTGGCTCTGTACCATTAAATATGCCTTTGTATTTACTTTCATTTTGAAAGGCACGGTGACTGCTCATGAGTCACTCAAATAAATTTCCCATCTTTTCAGAACTTACAATGCCCTATTAAGTGATGTCCTTGTGATCGATGCCATTTATTTCAACCCTCGGAACCCCTTGACTTAGCAGCCAGATTCTGCCCTTTGGTTGACTAGATCTTGGCTTAACATAGTGGGGACCTCTTTTGGAGAGCTTGCCTTAATCTGGAATATCTGCCACCCCATTACTAAAGTAGCCTCTCAAGTTTTCACCTACTTTCAGTAAGGTGGTAGTTTCATAAGGGCTGGGAGAGTGTTTCAGGGTGGCTTTGCCAACTGGTAAGAATTTAGCTAGATTTCTCATTATCCAGTGGTGACCTGTATCACACTGTAAATGCTCTGTTAGCATTTTAAATCCAATCTGGGGCATTAAGAGCCTGAATACTAGTCAAGGTCTCAACTGTAATTTTCCATGGGAATTGGTTTATCTCTGGAAAATCTCCCTGAGAGGACTGGAACTGCCTTTAAACAGCCGGGACCCACTGAGATCTTTTACTGTCATCTCTAAATGAAAATCAAGTTGGCAGGATAGCCTGCAGGAGGTGTTTTGCTACAGTTTTGCTGATGCCATTCTTCCTTCAAGTGAATCAGAGTTTTAAAGATTTGCCTCTTTTCTGTCCACTATGGTTGCATGCTAGCTTTCCTCCTTTCCTGTTCAGTAGAGGTCAGTGTCTCTGTAACTGTTACCTCAAGAGGGTTGGAGCATTTTGTCCTCCAAGGATGAATCTATATCAATAGATCATAGAACCTATGAATGAATCTTACTGTTAAAATTGGATGGAACTGAAGCCAACTGGTGTATTGTCAAGGAAGTCTTTCTCTCTGGAGAAGGTTTAGCAACCACCAGAACATCATTTGGACAGCTCTCTTTGTATTTCCCAGTTCTCAACCTGCAACCATCTCCTCAAATCCTTCTCCTTATAAAACAATAAAATGGAGGACGGTTTATTTACTGCCTGATTGCCCATATAATTTACTTGATAGGTTTGTTACCCGTTCCCATAGACTTCTCTTGGATCCCATTAATTGGCCTGTGGCGCCCTTATCCTTACTTTTCCAGAAGCCCCTGTCTCTCTCTAATGGCATCATGTTCTCATCACCAAGCTGTCAGGCGCTGTGAAAGAGGTCCATGATTACCCTACTTGTAACTGCTTAGGAGACAGAAGAATTCTGGGTCAGGGATGAAGGCCAGTTTGTTACTTACATGAGTCACAGGCCAGAGTATCAGTATTTTTGTACCATTCCCCCAAGACCCAGTTTCCATAAGGCAACACAGAGAGGGCCACGTGACATCTGCTTATGCCATCTGTTGCATTGTAGGAGAAAAACCTTGAGTTTAGGGCATTTGAATCTTTTCTAATGGACAGTAAGCATGGCTGCCCTTTGCTCCTAAGGTAGACACTCCGTCTTACGATTCTGTTCATTATACAACCTTGAAATGATAGTCTAAAACAATGGGTAAGGCATTGCCTCTCTCCTAAGACATGCAGAGAAAACATTAGAGACTCCTATAGAATTGTCTCCCAACACTTAACAGTTCTCAAATTATGAGTTGGCTTAATATAGTGTTAATTTTTCATTCACAGCTAAGTCCAAAACCGGTGATCTTGATTGGCAGACAGCTTTCTTCCAGGTCATGAATCGGGAAATTAGGTTCTTTCCATCTTATGATTTAGCCTTCTTTTCTGTGTTGCTTTGATGGCTGCCATGGTCATTTGCATTAATCTCTGGAAGAGGAAGGAGCATGGACACTTAATTGTTGGGGGCTGTTAAGGACCATGCCCAGAGGTGACTTCCATGGTTTTTCATTCAGATTGCATTTGGCTAGAACCCAAAAGTTCTATAACTGCATATAACTGCAAAAGAAACTGAGGGAAGTGTCTAGTTATATATAGTCTCAGGAAGATAAAGAGATGGGTTTGGTGGATAGCTGGCATACCTCATTTTAGCCCATTCTTTTTGTTAAGTCATATGTAATTACAAAAACTAGAGAACATTTTAACCATTTCAAATTAATAATAATAAAAAAACCCAAAACCCACTCCTGAATCTGCCATCCAGAAATAGTCATCATTCTTACTAAGTAAAACATTCTAGGTGTCATTTTTATACATACATGTAGAAACATTAAAAAGGATGGTTAGGTTGATAAAAGTTATTTTGTTAAGATGATGTAATGCTGTTAATACTTAAAAAATATTAAAGTCAGATTTAGGTACATAGAAGAAAAAGTGAAGCAAAATAGATACCACAATTGAACTTCAAATAAAATTTCCTTATCACAAAGGATATTATTTCTGTAAATAAAACTTTAAGTTTAATAATGGATATTATAAAAACAAACACCATTATCTTTCCAGTTTAGATGCTCTCAGCTGTTAGAGAATATTGCTAAAGGAACAGGAAATTTATTATTTGGCATAAGAAGTTCAGAGGCTAGACTTTTCTAGATTGTTAATTTCACAATAGCCGGTCCAAGAGTGGCAGGGCATTGTGTTTTTGTGGTTCTTTTGGCTTTTCTGGGCATGATTGCCAGGTCGCTGCAGTTATTCCCAGGATCTTGACCTAATACTTGAACATCCGAAAGCAGGAAGGGAGTACCTTTTTAAGAATGGGATGTTCCGTTCATAGTCATCTCACAGAAAATGTCCCCTTCTGTTTTATTATCCCAACCCAAACCTATCCCAGACCTAAAGCAGTCAGTGGCTAAGGAGAATAGATTTATCTTAATTGACTCAGACACACCCATGTTCCCTGTCTGGGTTGGAGTATGAGGCCACTTTTATCAGTATATGAGAGAGTGATTAGCCAAAGAAAATCCCTTCTACAAGGAAGGGATTTATGTGTAATTACTGTTTGGTGGCAAACTATTATGTTTCTGACTAAATGCTTCAAAATCTATATTGAGTTCTGCTATAAAAACCTTAGCAACCCCATTTCTGCTATCCAATGTTTAAAAAAAATTTTCATGTTACATTTTTCAGGTTTGTAAAAACATAATCACTTCCTCAGAGTTCTGTATTCAGTTTGTTAGATGGTCACTACCAGGCCTCTTACCACAGCTTCGCCAGTAAGTTTTTTATATCATCTCTTAAATTGACTGAGTTTTATCGTCAAGTTTTTTCAAAACTAAGTTCTTACAGCCTGTATTCTCTTGAATTTTTTCATAATGGGAAATCATTCCTGCCTTAACTTTAGAATTCTTCTTCCATTCTATAGGTTGCCTTTTAGTTTTGTTTCCTTCACTCTGCAGAAGCTTTTTATTTTGATGTAGTCCTAATAGTTTATTTTTGCTTTTATTTCCCTTGCCTCAAGAGACATATCTAGAAAAATGTTGCTATGGCTGATGTCACAGAAACGTCTGCCTATGCTCTCTTGAAGGATTTTTATGGTTTCAGGTCTCACATTTTGGTCTTTAACCCGTTTTGAGTTTATTTTTGTGTATGGTGAAAGAAAGTGGTCCAGTTTCATTCTTTTGCATGTAGCTGTCCAGTTTTCCCAACACCATTTGTTGGAGAGACTGTCTTTTCCCCATAGTATATTCATTCCTCTTTTGTTAATGATTAGTTGACCATATAATTGTGGATTTATTTCTGGGTTTTCTGTTTTTTTCCATTGATCTATGTGTCTTTTTTTTTTTTTTAATGTTTATTTATTTGAGAGAGAGTATAAGCTGGGGAGGGGTAGAGAAAGGGGGGCAGAGGATCCGAAGTGGGTTCTGTGCTGACAACAGTGAACTTGATATGGGGCTCGAACTCACAAACCCTGAGATCATTACGTGAGCTGAAATCGGACATTCAACCTACTGAGCCACCCAAGTGCCCCTGTGTGTCTGTTTTAAAAAGATTTTTTTTTAACTTAAAAAAAAAAATTCTTTTAACTTAAAAAAGTTTTTTTTTTTTTTAATGCTTATTATTTTTGAGAGAGAGAGAGAGGGAGAGACAGAGCAAGCAGGAAAGGGGCAGAGAGAGAGGAAGACACAGAATCGGAAGCAGGCTCCAGACTCTGAGCTGTCAGCACAGAGCCCGACGTGGGGCTCGAACTCACAGACTGTGAGATCATGACCTGAGCTGAAGTTGGCCACTTAACGGACTGAACCACCCAGGCACCCCTCCCCTTTTTTAAAAACTTTTAAAAAGTTTATTTATTTATTTAGAGTGAGAGAGAGATAGCACAAGTGGGGGAGGGGCAGAGAGAGAGGGAGACAGAGAATCCCAAGCAGGCTCCACATGGTCAGCATGGAGCCTGGCCTGGGGCTCAGACTCACGAAACTGTGAGATCATGATCTGAGCTGAAACCAAGAGTTGGATGCTTAGACTGAGCTACCCAGATGCCCCTGTTTTTAATGTCAGTACCGTACTGTTTTAATTACTACTGTTTTGGAATATAACTTGAAATCTGGAATTTGTGATACCTCCAGTTTTGTTTTTCCTTTTCACAATTGCTTTGGCTATTCAAGGTGTTTTGTGGTTCCATATAAATTTTAGAATTGTTTGTTCTAGTTCTGTGAAAAATGTTGATATTTTGATAAGGATTGCATTAAATGTGTAGATTGCTTTGGGTAGTATAGACATTTTAACAATATTTGTTCTGGGTGCCTGGGTGGCTCAGTCGGTTGAGTGTCTGACTTCAGCTCAGGTCATGATCTCACACTCCATGAGTTTGAGCCCCGCGTCGGGCTCTGTGCTGACAGCCCAGAGCCTGGAGCCTGCTTCAGATTCTGTGTCTCCCTCTCTCTCTGCCCCTCCCCTGCTCATGCTGTGTCTCTCTTTGTCTCAAAAATAAATAAAAACATTTTTAAAAAATTTAACATATTTGTTCTTCGGACCCGTTTCTTTACATTGTTGTGATTTTCTTTCATCAGTGTTTTATAGTTTTTCAGAGTACAGGTCTTTCACCTTTTGGTTAAGTTTATTTCTAGATATTTTATTAATTTTGGTGCAGTTATAAATGGAATTGTTTTCTTAATTTCACTTTCTGCTACTCCAATTTTAGTGTATAGGAATGCCACAGATTTCTGTACAATGCTTGATTTTGTATGCTGTTATCCTCTGGTGGTTTTTCGGTGGAGTCTTTGAGTTTTCTATATGTAGTTATCATGCCATCTACAAATAGAGTTTTACTTCTTCCTTAACAGTTTAGATGTCTTTTATTTCTTTATGTTGTTTTATGTGGCTAGGACTTCCTGTACTGTGTTGAATAAAAGTGGTGAGAGTGAACATCTCATCTTTTGCCTGACCTTGGGGGGAAAGCTCTCAGTTCTTCACCATTGAATGTGATATGGGCTGTGCGTTTTTCATATAAAGCCTTTATTATATTGAGGTAGGTGAGGGCTAATAAGTATTTTTGCCTCTTTTGGAAGCCAGAGGGAATGGCAAGGATACAGTGTAAAATTTCAGCTAGGGCGGTATAAGTTTTTTTGTAAAACCCCAGATTCAGCTCTCTTTTTTAATACTTGATTAAATGCCTTGTACTAGGTTTTAATCAACTATGTGGGATGTCTCATTCCTATGGGAGAATACCCTGATTTTATACAATTCATTCTTAGCCTAGATCCTTCCTTGACTTCCAAAGAGTCAGCACCTCTTCACTCTTCCTGTTTTTGTATCCTACGTGTTCCTTTTTCTGCCCTGAAGCTGGTATTACTCTTTAGGCAGAGAAATAACAAATTAAGGGGGCAGGAAAGCAAAAAGATAAAAAGATCTCTTCTTTCCAGATTTGGGAGTTTTTTGTGATATTCTCAGAATTCTAAGGAATTGGAAGCAGGATGAAGAGCTGAATTCTGTAGCTCAGACTGGGACAGTTTCTGCTCTTATTTCTAAAATTTTCTGTTTTATTGCTTGGTTGCCAGTTTTTGTTTAATGCATTATTATTTTCCTACATATAAGTATTATCATAACCTAAAAAAATTATTTATTTATTTATTCATTCATTCATTTATTTATTTATTTAGAGGGAGAGGGAGGAAGCGTGCGTGTGTTGGGAGGGACCGAAAGAGAGTCCCAAGTAGTCTCTGTGCTGTCAGCAGGGAACCGTGAGATCGTGACCTGAGCTGAAATCAGGAGTGGGATAGGTAACTAGGTAACCAGCCTGAGCCACCCAGGCGCCCCTGTTAATGCATTATTATCTGCTTTTGTTGTCGCCCCAGTTTCAGTTACTGTTGGGTTTGTTGTTTCATTTCTTTTTTTCTACTGGTTTTTGTTTGTTCATTTGTTTTTTACTTGGTTAACGTTGGAAATTTTGGGATTTTACATCACCTAATTTTTAAGCGCTTGAGAGTTAGTTGAACATAGGCAACTTAATAGAAATTCACTCAGTTCCAACACAGAATTATGTTATATTAAAATAACTCATATTCATTTCCTTTCTTTTTTAATTTTTTTAAATGTTTTTATTTATTTTTGAGAGAGAGAGAGAGAGAGAGAGACAGACAGCCAGCCAGCACAAGCGGGGGAGGGGCAGAGAGCAAGGGAGACACAGAATCAGAAGACACAGAATCTGAGCTGTCAGCACAGAGCCTGACACGGGGCTCAAACTTGTGAACTCCCAAGTTCATAACCTAAGCCTAAGTCAGAAGCTTAACCAGCTGAGCCACCCAGTGCCCCCGTTTTCTTTCTTATGTTATGGCTACACAATTACTTTCTAATGTTCGGCTTCCTGGTGAACTCTTCTTGGCACTTAGTAATAATGAAATTCTTTACTACATACCAGCGAACCTTTGTTAAAAGTTTAGATTTTTTTCTGGAAAGTAACCTCCCGCCTGATAATGCATTCCTTCTAGAATTCACTTTTTAACTTACACCAAACATTTCTGTCAGTGGTTCACTGATTATATGTGTACTTTCAAAATTCTCTAAGATATCTCTGATTCTTTTGGGTCTAAACACATGAGTTTATTTTAAGGGTTATCTATTGTTGTGTACTTTAATTTTCCTTAAAAAAATTTTTTTTAATGTTTACTTATTTTTGAGAGAGGGAGCAGGGGAGGGGCAGAGAGAAGGAGACACAGAATCCGAAGCAGGCTTTAAGGTTTGAACTGTCAGCACAAAGCCCACTGTGGGGCTCGAACTCACGAACTAACTGTGAGATCGTGACCTGAGCCGAAGTCGGACACTTAACCAACTGAGCCATCTGGGTGCCCCTTAATTTTCCATCAGGAATTTCTTTACCCATTCCACTTTGCACACAAGAACTCTACACATAGGTTAAAAACTCCTGTATCATTGTCCTTAAAGATAGTTCATTCTGGAACTAAAGCTACTTTAAAATTGAAATTTTTTTCTCCCTTCTTTTCATCTTTTCCTTCCTTTCTCCACTCTTTGACCTTTCCGTGTAAAAATTTCTCATCATAGCCAACTTGTCCATTTGTTTTTTCTTTAAATTAAAAAAAGTCTGCTTTTTAAAAGTTTCTTTTAAGTTTCTTTGAGGGTGTGGATAAAAGAGTCTACTCTGTGATTAAGTGACTTGGTTTATAAAAATAGGTCCTCACAGGGCTCTTTTAAGGATTAAATGAGATATATGTATTTGTATGGTTCTGATTATTTTTATTGTTAGTTGTGCTCACTGATTCAGTTGGGAGTGACACTGGTTCTGACCTATGGCTTTATATAAAAGATATCCAATACTGGTTTATTTCCTTCTGGTTGTTTTTTATTCATGCATATATTAACCACTTTCCTAAATCTCTAAGCATTTCTTCAGAACATACTAATTTTAATGGCCATTGTATGGTTTTATAATGATTTTTTCAGTCACATCTCTGTTGTTGCATACTCAGATTGTTTGCAGGTTTTTCTCATGGCAAATAGTACTGTAATAAACAGTATTTAATCCTTTGTTCACCTCCTAGAGGTGAAATTTCTAGGACAGAGAACATTTTTATGGTTTCTAATTCTTTTAAAATTGTCCTTCCCAATTTATACTGTCTCTAATATATGCAAGTGCTCATTTCACCATAACCTGAGCAACATTGGGTCTTACAAAAAGCAAAACTCAACAATTTTGATTACTAGTGAGAGCAAAATACTACCTTTAATTCTTTAAAGGTTGAGTTTCACATTTTTTGTTATTTAGTGACTCTGTCTTTTGTGAATTGTCCTTTTTACATTGTTCTATGGCATTTATGTGTATGTATGTTCAGTGATTTGTAAAAAAAAATTAAACAGTGCTGAAAATGTAGAACATATTTATTTTACTCATTTTCCAAATTTTTGCTTTTGAAAGGTTTTTAAATTAATGTAGAAGCATTTCAAATGTCAGTAGCTAAACCTGCTTTTTCCCTTTATAATTTTTGGTTTGTTTTTATATGTAGAAAAGAGTCTTTTCTTTTTAAAAGTTAAAGATTTCAAAAATACTGTCTTCCCATCCATTTAGGTTATTTCAATTATTATTTAACTCTTTAAAATAATCCATCTGGATTTTATTATATTTTGAATAATGTACTTTTGCTCAAGTTATTAACCAGTTTTTCTAGTACCAGTTTTAGGTAATTTTAGTCTTTCCTTGCAAATTTGGAATCCCTTCCTTATCATATGCTAAATGTTTACACATAACTGAATCTTGTTCTACAGTTTCCTCTTGTTGTGTTGATCTATTAAAATCAGCCTCTCTCTTTTTAAATTTTTATTTATTTTAATGTTTATTTACTTTTGAGAGAGTGCAAGCAGAGGAGGGGCCGAGAGAGAGGGAGCCTCAGAATCCCAAGCAGACTCTGTGCTGGCAGTACAGAACCTGATGCGGGGCTCAAACTCGTGAATGTGGAGATCCACGACCTGAGCCGAAATCCAGACTTGGACGCTCAACCAACTGAGCCACCCAGGCACCCTTTTCTTTTTCAAATCTTATTCCAAATTTTTATTTAAATTCCAGTTAGTTAACATACAGTGTAACATTAGTTTCAGATGTAGAATTTAGTTGCTCATCGCTTACATAGAAGCCTAGTGGTCATCAAAACAAGTGCCCTCCTTAATCCCTGTCACATATCTAATCCATCCCCCTACTGTCCTCCCCTCCAGTAACCCTCAGTTCTCTATAGTTAAGAGTCTGTTTCTCGGTTTGTCCCCCCTCTTTTTTTTTTTTTCTTGCCCCATGTGCATTTGTTTTGGTTCTGAAATTCCACATATGAGTGAAATCCTGTGGTGTTGGTCTTTCTCTGACTTACTTTGCTTAGCATAATACTCTCTAGCTCCATCCATATCATTGCAAATGGCAAGATGTTACTCTTTTTGATGACTGAGTAATATTCCATTGTGTATATATGCCACATCTTTATCCACTTACCAGTTGATGGAAATTTGGGCTCTTTTCATAATTTGGCTATTGTTGATAATGCTGCTATAAACATTGGGGTGCATGTATATCCCTTAGAATCATTATTTTTGTTTCCTTTGGGTAAATACCTGGTAGGGCCAATTGCTGGATTATAGGGTAGCTCTATTTTTGTTTGTTTGTTTGTTTGTTTTTTAAGTTAAACCCCAGCGTGGGGCTTGAACTCAAGACCCTGAGATTAAGAGTGGGATACTGGATACTGACACCAGACTCCCCAGGGTAGTTCTGTTTTTTAACTTTTTGAGAAAACTCCATATTGTTTTCTGGAGTAAAATCATCCTATCTCTTTAGTGAATATAATTGGACTGTTTTGATTCATATTTTACAGACTAGTGATATAATCTGTTCACAGTCTGTTTCCACTGAACACTTGCAATCCTCATGTCAGGATACCTTTCCTGATGTACCACATAGAACCAGAATTCTGTGTAATTCCATGATGATTTCTGTATGTTTGTATTTTCATACATGTACATGTGCATTCTTTGCCTTTTACTCCCAAGCAGTTTCCACATTTTAAGAGTTTGTTTGTCTACCTTGTTGTTAGGGTTATTTACTATTAAATCATCCCATCTCTTGTAGAGTAAAACCCTTGAAGAATAAAACCCAGTATGGGAAGGAGAACATGAAGGATAAAAAAGCTTCTTCATAAACTTTATGGGAGAAAAATATTGATACAGAACTTAAAGACCTGGGATCATTTGAACCTCATATTTATAAGTTATACTGTAATTTATACTTTCTTTAACTCATTACCCAATTGTGTATTCTAGTCTTGTTACAATTAGCTACTGTTGCTTGGTAAACCACCCCACAACTTGTAGTGGCTTATAACAGGCAGTGCTCAGCAGGAACAATTCATCTTGCTTCCACATGTTATCAGCTGGGTTTCCCTATGAGACTATATTCAGCTGGTGGCTGGCAGGGTAGTGTAAGATAGGCGTTTTGTTTGTTTGTTTGTTTTTATTCTTTTGACATTTTAAGTCATTTTACTAAATTATTCCAGCAAGGTAGTCTTATCCACATGTCTGGTGTTAGATGCTGCTGGCTATATGGGCTGGGGTACTTCAGTTTTTCGCCACAGGGTCTCATTCTCTACTTCTCTACTCATTCTCAAGCTGTCTGTATCAGAAAGCTTGAAGTGGTTACTTACATGGTGACTGGAATCAAAGGGGCAAAGGTGGCAGCCATCTAAGACTTTTGTAAAGCTTTGGGCTCCTGAACTTGTACATCGCTATGCACATTCTCTTGGCCAAAGCAAATCACAAAGCTAATGTAGGTTCATGGTGGGGTGGGGGCGGTGGAGAAGGGGACATGTTATGATGGGAGGAGCAGTGACATCCTGCTACAAAGAAACAGAGGCAGGATTCCTTGGTGGTCATTACTAAGATCTGTTGCAATGAAAATGTAACTCTATATCTTCTTTTATTTTTATTTTAAAATGTTTATTTTTGACAGAGCCAGTGCGAGTGGGGGAGGGGCAGAGAGAGAGAGGGAGACACAATCTGAAGCAGGCTCCAGGCTCTGAGCGGTCAGCACAGAGCCCCACACAGGGCTCAAACTCATGAACCCTGAGATCATGACCTGAGCCGATGTCGGCCGCTTAACCCACTGAGCCACCCAGGCATCCTTAAAATGTAACTCTTTAAGTAATAGTAAATTTTACTTCCCATCCCGATTTTTTCAATTCGGTTTCAATTCTTTCAATACAATTGAAAACAATTTGTTTAAATTTTTTGTCATTAAATAAAGTTGGTCTCCTAATATGTAATTAATTTCTAATTTAATTGAATTCTTTTTATATTTAATTCATCAGTTTTAGTACTTTAAATTGAAAGTAGCACACCAAAACTTTAAATGATTAAAAAAATTTTTTTAAGTTTATTTTCGGAGAGAGAGAAAGTGCAAGTGGGGTAGGGCAGAGACAGAGGGACAGAGAGAATCTCAAGCAGGTTCCATGCTGTCAGTGTGGACTGAGATCATGATCTGAGCCGAAATTAAGAATCGGACGCTTAACTGACAGAGCTACCCATGCACTCCTAAATTATTTTTGTTTGAGATAGCTGATTCATACATTTTTCTGAGTAAACCTAGGAAAAAGTTTCTTAACCTAAGTTTCTGTGGCCTGGTTTCCAGTTTGTGGGCCATACAATTTAATGCATAGTGATGTAGAATCTGACCCTATTCTAATGTGATAGTGTATGTCAAAGTGCTATGAAGTTTTAAAGTGCAGTGTATAAAATATACCAAAAGTATTTGATGTTTTTTTGTTTTAAGTGTTTATTTATTTTGAGAGAGTTGAGGCGGGCGAAGGGAGAGAGGGAGAGAGAGAGTATCATAAATAGGGTCCATGCTCAGCACAGAGCCCAATGTGGGGCTTCGTCTCATGACTGTAGGAACCTGACCTGAGCTGAAATCCAGAGTCTGATGCTTAACCGACTGAGCTACTGAGGAACGCCTTTGGTGTTTTTAGGTAGAAAAAAATATAGGTTGCCTGATATAAATGTATCAAATAATTATAGACTTCAGTTGTTCATATATTATTTTAGGTTGGTCAAGAATAAGGGAGCTGAAATCACTTAAAATAATTTTTACCAGTGTTACTATACATCTTAATGTATAATAACACTATTTTACTAGTATTGTTTATCAAATAATATGAATACAATCAAAGGAAGTAATGTTTTATTATTTGTCAAGTATTCATTAACATTTTGAGTTACTAAACAGAATTATGAAAGAATCTAATCTTTATATACATGGTTTATGATTTAAATTTAAATTGGATTTTATTTCTGTGCGTTTCTAGAAATATAAAGAAAAGGACAAACACAAACAAAAACACAAGAAGCAACCAGAGCCATCACCTGCGTTGGTTCCTTCTTTGACTGTTACCACAGAAAAAGTAAGTTTTAAGTGCCATATTTTGTTTTATATAATAACTAGTTATGTGCTGGCTTTTACCTTTAAGAAGTAATATCATTCTCAGTGTCCTGGTTCCCTTTAACTTTTCTTACCTCTTTAACCCTACGTTAAACACTTTAGGATTCCCATTTCTTAGTCGTTTATTTTACATTCTGTTTATACTCAGTTCTGAAAAATAGTAAGTAAGGCTAACAACTTGGGGGGCATCATTGAGATTAAGAATTTGGGCTATAGAGTGGGCTTTGTTCACCTGTGATTTTGAATTCTGGCTTCACCACTGAGTGTTAATTAACCTCTTTGTAACTTTGTTTGATCATCTGTAGAATGGGTGAAATAATTATTGGAATTGAGTAAGATGATATATGTAAAACAATTACAACAGTATCTGGTTCATAGGAAGTATTATAGTAAATGTTATATGTGCCTAATGTGAAAACAAGTGTGGACAGGGAAAGGTGCTGGGACATAATGAGCAAGGAGCGGGGAGAACCACAGAAGGTGATACTGGCCAAGGGGCCAATCACGTAAGGCTGTGCAAACCAGTGCAAGGACTTGGTTTTTGAGTTTGACTCAAAAGCCAGCCATTGGTGCATACCATCTGACTTAGGTTTTATTAGGATCTCTGGCTGCTTTGTTCTGGAGAGACTAGAGAGTCAAGGATGGAAGCTGGGAAGCCCTTAGGAGATTATTATAATAATGCAGAGAGATGGTGGTAATAGTGGAGGTGGTGAGAGGTTATGAGAATTTGAATTTATTTAAATGTAGAACCCACGTAGCTTTCTCAGAAAGAAGATGAGACGTGTGAGAGAAAGAGAGGATCCAAGGAAGAGTCAAAGGGTGTTGGATCAGATAACTGGAAAAATGCAATTGCTGTTAACAAAGATGGGAAAGACTGTGGGTGGGGTGTGGTAGGTTGAGGACAAGATGAGGAATTCAGTTTTGGATATGGTATTAGTGCTCTCTTGCTTCCAGAACAAATGTAGCAATTTAAAACAATATAAAAGTGTTATCTCCCTGTTCTGGAGGCTGGAAGACTGGTGGGCTCAGCTGGTTCCTCTGGATCTCTCAAAGCTGGCCTGGGTTCTTATCTGGGAGCAAGAGCTTCTAAGCTCATTCAAGTTGTTGATTTACAAAAAAAAAATTTTTTTTTTTTAACGTTTATTTATTTTTGAGACAGAGAGAGACACAGCATGAACGGGGGAGGGGCAGAGAGAGAGGGAAACACAGAATTGGAAGCAGGCTCCAGGCTCTGAGCCATCAGCCCAGAGCCCGACGCGGGGCTCAAACTCGCAAACCGCGAGATCGTGACCTGACCTGAAGTCGGACGCTTAACCGACTGAGCCACCCAGGCGCCCCCCAAAAAAATTTTTTTTAATGTTTATTTTTTCTTGAGAGAGAGACAGAGTATGAGTGAGGGAGGAGCAGAGAGAGAGGGAGACACAGAATCTGAAGCAAGCTCCAGGCTCTGAGCGTTCAGCACAGAGTACGACACGGGGCTCGAACTCACAAACTGCAAGATCATGACCTGAGCCGAAGTCGGACGCTTACCAACTGAGCCACCTAGGCACCCCCAAGTTGTTAATTTATGTCCATTTTATTTCTGGTTCTCAGCTGCGGTCTGCCCTTAGCTTCTAGAGGCTCTCTTCAGCCCTTACACGTATGTCCATCCATCTCAGAGCCAGCACTAGCCTATTGAGTCCTTCCCATACTTGGGATCTCTCTGACTTCTTCTCTGCTGCACCTTTTCTGCTTCTGCCCACAGAAAGTTCTCTTCTTTTAAGGGTTCATGAGATTAGAATGGGTCTGCCTGAAAAATCCAGAATAATTTTCTTATTTTAAAGTCTGTAGCCTTACTTAAATTAGCAAAGACCCTTTTGCCATGTAACATAACTTACCACATGTTTTAGGGATTAGGATGTGGACATCTTGGCTGGGCTGTTTTGCCTACTTTAGGGTTGAAATATTTATTAGACATCCAGGTAGAAATGTTAATTAACCAGTGGCATGCATAGTGTAGCATTTGGAAAATAGGTCCAGACTCTGGGTATAATTTTGGCAACTGTGTGCATAAAGAGTTTACGTAAAGCCATGAGAGTGTGTGCCAGTGGAGGAGTGAGTGCAGGTGGTGAGGACAAGAGGCCTTAGGACACCCTACGGCTGCCAGTAGTGAAAGGTCTTGGAGCAGAGGTGAAACTAGCAAATAAGACTGAGAAGAGGGCCAGAGTTTGGAAGAACACCAAGAAGATGTGAATATGCTGGAAGTGAAGTTAAAGAAAAGGAAAAAAAAAGTTAACTGTGTCATAATAATATAAGGACTAGCTATCATATTTAGTTACATGGTAATCTGAAAGTTCTAGTTTGAACTTTCTAGAATGTTAAAAATGGAAACATACAATATTTTACACTTTGTCTTCTTTCACTCGGCATACTTTGAAATTCATCCATGTTGTGTGTATCAGTACGTTCTTTTTATTGCTGACTACTTTCTTTTTTTTTTTTTTTTTTAATTTTTTTTTAACGTTTATTTATTTTTGAGACAGGGAGAGACAGAGCATGAATGGGGAGGGTCAGAGACAGGGAGACACAGAATCCGAAACAGGCTCCAGGCTCTGAGCTGTCAGCACAGAGCCCGATGCGGGGCTCGAACCCACAGACCGTGAGATCATAACCTGAGCCGAAGTCGGCTGCTTAACCGACTGAGCCACCCAGGCGCCCCAATTGCTGAGTACTTTCTATTGTCTGGACATACCATAATGATTATCCATTCAGTAATTGATGGACATTCAGATTGTTTTCCAATTTTTGGCTATTAACAAAGCTACTAGGAATATAATACAAATCTTTATATGGACAGATTTTTCTTGCATAAATACCAAGGAATGGAATAGCTGGGTCACCTGGTAGGTGTAGCCTTAAGTTTTAAAGACACTATCAAACTATTTTCCAAAATAGTTGTACCATTCAATGATTCTGCCAGCAGTGTATCAGGGGTCTGTTCCTCTACATTCTCTGCACTACTTGGTATGGTTTAATTTTGGCATTTCTAGTGGGTGTGGGGTACTTTCTCATTGAAGTTTCAGTTTGCATTTCTTTAATGATTAAATTATGTTGAATGTCTTTCCATGTGTGTATTTGCCATTTCTTTATTTTCTTTGGTGAAGGTCTGCTCAGATCTGTTCATCACCTGTCTTTTTTTATTGACTTGGTTTGTTTTCTCAATTTTGTGAGACAACATGTGTTCTAGATGCAAGTCCCTTATCGGATACATTATTTGCAGGTATTTTTCCCACTCAGTGGCTTAAGCAGACATTCTTCTTCTTTTTTTTGTTTTTTAATGTTTATTCATTTTTAATAGAGACAGAACAGGAGCAGGGGGAGGGGCAGAGAGAGAGGGAGACACAGAATCCAAAGCAGGCTCCAGGCTCCAGCCCCAAGCTGTCAGCACAGAGCCCGACGTGGGGCTCGAACTTGTGAACTGCAAGATCATGACCTGAGCTGAAGTCAGATGGTAACTGACTAAGCCACTCAAGCGCTCCTTAAGCAGACATCTTAATTAAATGGTTAGTATATACATTTTTTTAATATGTTTTCTTCTAGAAGTTTTATATTTTCATCTTTCACATTTACCCTTTTGAGTTAATTTTTGCTTATGTGACTTATACATCAGAGTCCACTTATTCGAATTATAGATACCAGTTTTTCTGGATCACTTGTGAGACAGACTGTTCTTTCTCCACTGAATTGCCTTTACCCACATTTGTTGAATCCCACTTGACCATATATATATTGGTCTCTTTTTGGAATCTGTTCTCTGTTGATCTGTTTGTCTGCTTTTACATTTTTTAAAACTAGTATTCATTCATTCATTCATTCATTCATTCATTATTTATGTGCGCGAGTGCATGAGTGTGAGAGAGGAATGGGGAGGGAGGGAGGGAGGGAGGGAGGGAGAGAGAGAGAGAGAGAGAGAGAGAGAGAGAGAGAGAGAGAGAGAAAGGGAATCTTAAGCAGACTCCATGCTCAACGCACAGCCCAACGTGGGGTTTGATTCCCACAATGCTGGGATCATGACATGAGCAGAAATCAATTCTTGGATGCTCAACTGACTGAGCCACTTAGGTGCCCCTGTCTTTTACATTTAATACCACACTATCTTGATTACTGTAGCTTTATAATAACCAGTTAGGTCAGGTAGGATCCATTTTCCAACTTTGTTCTTCTCTTTCAAAGTCATTTGACTATTCTAGGTTCAGTTTTTACGTGAGTTTTAGAATCAGATTGTCAAGTTGTTGAAATAAAACTGCCTGTATTTTGATTCAAACTGCATTGAATCTACAAATCATTTTGAGGGAGAACTAATGTCTTTAACAATATTGAGTCTTCTGATTCACGAACACAGTATATCTCTTTAATGTATTTTAATCTCAGTAACAAGTATACAGGTTTTATACATCTTTTTTCAGCTCTGTTCCTAAATGTTTGATGTTTTTTGGTGCTGTTATAATCTTTTTTAAGGTGTAAATTTCTGGTTGTTTCTTACTAGTGTATAGAAATACATTTTTGTAGTTTTGTATGTTTATGTGGTGTCCTGCAAACTTGCTGAAAATTCTTATTTCCAGTAGCTTATTGATTCCGCGGGATTTTTTTCATAGATGATCAGGCCAACTACAAATAAGACAGTTGTACTTCATCCTTTCTGGTCTGGATGCCCCGTATTTCTTATTATATTGTTAACTACAAGTGGTGAGAGTGAGCATCTTTGCTTTATTCTTGAAATTAGGGGGAAAGTAATCTTCTAACATTGTATATGATGTTGAAGTTTACTTCTGTTCCTAATTTGTGGAGTTTTTAATTGGCCATGGATATTAGATTTTGTCAAATAATTTTTCTATATATTTTAATAGATACATTAATATGATGGATGTTTTTTCTTTTTTTAATCTGTTAATATGATGAAGTACATTCATTGGTTGATTTTTTTTCCTGCTGTTAAGCCAGATAAATGCCACTTTGTCTTGATATATTACCAGTTGTGTACATTACTGAATTCAGATTTTTGAAATGTGAAGACATTTTTGCATTTGCATTCATGAGAGATACTGGCCTATAGTTTTTTTTGTAGAATGTCTTTGGATTTGGTTAAAAAATAATGCTAGACTCAGAATGAGTTGCCAAATGTTCACTCTTGTTCAGTTTTCTGGAAGAGTTTGTCTAAATTTGGTATTATTTCTTAGTGTTTTATAGAGTTTCCTCTTTTTTTTTTTTTTTTTTTTAAGTTTATTTATTTTGAGAGGGGGTAGGTGGGGGGGAGGGAGGTGGGGAGAGGGAGAGAGAGAATTCCAAGCTGTCAGTGTGGAGCCTGATGCAGGGCTCAAACTCACGAACCATGAGATCATGATGAACCATGAGATCATGACGTGAACCATGAGATCATGACGTGAACCAAGATCAAGTCGGACGCTTAACTGACTGAGTCCCCTGGCTGCCCCTGGTAGAATTCTGAAGCCATCTGGGCATAGAGTTTTTCTTGGGAAGTTTTTTTAAAACTATAATTCCATTTCTTTAATAGATAGAAAACTATTTAGGCTGTTCTTCTTGAGGTACTTTTGGCAGTTTGTATCTTTTTTTCTAGTCCAGGCTGGATAGAGGTTTATGAAGTTTATTGATCTTAAATTATTAGCTTTTGGAATCTGGTTTTTTTTTTTTTCTAATGATCTTAAGGTTTTGTATTTTAGTTTTTAGTAGTTTTAGGTTTTTATTTCTGTTCTGATTTTATTTTTTCCTTCCTACTGCTTGGTTTGGCTTTACTTCATTCTTTTTTTTCTAATTTTTTAAGGTATAAGATGATTTAATTTATTTGAGGCCTTTTTTTGATATAGCAGTTCAAAAAAATAAACTTAAAAAAATTTTTTTTTGACATTTATTTATTTTCAAGAGACAGAGACAGAGTGTGAATGGGGGAGGGGCAGAGAGAGGGAGGAGGACAGAATCTGAAGCAGGCTCCGGGCTCCCGTCAGTGTCAGTGCAGAGCCCAACGCGAGGCTCAAACCCACTAACCGTGAGATCATGACCTGAACTGAAGTCAGATGCTTACCCGACTGAGCCACCCAGGCACCCCCCCCCCCCCCCCCAAATAATAAACTTAAATTAATTTTTTAGATTTTTTAAATTAAATTTTTAGTAAGAATGGAATCATACTTTCTAGTGTAGAATCTACAAATAATACCTGTTTTGCACTGACATTTTTATAAAGGAACTTTGGAAGTTTCCATGCATAAAAATTAAGGAATAGATAAATGGGTAGATTTAAATGCTGTGTGGGTGGGGAAATTTTGCCTTGCAATCTAGTGGCAGACAAATAGCTCTTTTCTTTTTTTTAATGCAGCTTATTTGAATTTAAATCAAAACAAAAGGGGTTCATCCATTTTTTTTCTCATCCCCCAGTGCCTCCCTTGCCTCTGACAATACCCACATTTATTTTTTAGAGCAGTTTAGAATCGCAGCAAAATTGAGTGGAAATTACAGAGGTTTCCAATGTACCCTCTGTCCCATATTCATCTTCCCCCACTATCAGAGTGATACATTTATTATAATATGTGAATCTACACTGAAACACCATTATTGCCCAAAGTCCATAGTTGATATTGGGGTTCACTCTTGGTGTTGTATGTTTGGTTCTGTGAGTAACTATTTGAGGACACGTATCCATCACTATAGTATCCTACAAAACTTTTACTCCCCTGAAACTTCTCAGTGTTCTGCCAATTTATTTCTCCTTCCTTTCAAACCCCAACAACCACTAGTCCTTTTAGTGGTCGCCGTAGTTTAACTTTTCCAAAATGTCGTATAAAATTGGAATCACACAGTGTGTAGCTTAATCATATTGACTTCTTTCATGTGGTTTTATGCTTTAAAGTTTCCTCCATGTCTTTTTCTTAATATTTTTAAGATGTTATTTTTTTTTAGAGTAGTTGCAGGTCCAGAGCAAAATTGAGAGGAAGGTACTAGGATATCCCGTATATCCCTTTTTTCCCTATTCCCACACATTTATAGCCTCCCCTGTTATCAACATCCTTCAAAAAAGTGGTAAATTTGTTACTGCTGGTGAACCTACATTGACTCTTAATTATCACCCAAAGTTCATAGTTGATGTTAGGATTCACTCTTGGTGTTGTGTGTTCTATGGATTGGACAAATGTATGGTGACATACTTATCCACTATGATAGGATCATACAGCATAGTTTCACTGCCCTAAAAAGTCCTGTTCTCCAGCTATTCATCCCTCCCACCCTCTCTAGCCCTGGCAACCACTGATCTTTTCACCGTGTCCATAATTTTGACTTTTTCAAAATATTGTAAGTTGGAATCATAGTATGTAGCCTTTTTGGACTGGCTTTTTTCACTTAGTAATATGAATGTAAGATTCTTCTATATCTTTTTGAGGCTTGATAACTGATTTCTTTCTAGGACTGAATAATAAGCCATTGACTGGATATACCAGTTTGTTTATCCAAAAGGACATCTTGGTTGCTTCCAGGTTTTGGCAATTATGAGTAAAGCTGCTTTTAACATCTGTGTGCAGGTTTTTGTGTCGATGTAATTTTTCACTTCTTCTGGGTAAATACCAAGGAATGCAATTGTGGGATAATACAGTGTAGGAGTATGTTGAATTTTGTAGGAAACAGCCGAACTGTTTTCTAAAGTGGCTGAATCATTTGGCATTTCCACCAACAATGAGTTGAGAGTTCCTTTTTCTCTACGTTCTCTCCAGCGTCTGGTACTGTTGGTTTTTTGGATATTGGCCATCCTAATAGGTGTAGAGTGGCATGTCATTGTTTAAATTTTCATTTCTCTGCTGCCATAGGATGTGGAGTTTATTTTCTTGTGCTTACTTGCTATCTGTATATCATCTTTGGTGAGGTTTCAGAATTTCTGGTCCTTTTAAAAATCAGTTCATTTGCTATTGTTTTATAAAGGATTCTTTATATATTTTAGATAAGTCTTCTTATCAGGTATGTCCCTTTTTTTTTTATAAGTGTATTTATTTGTTTTGAGAGAGAGTGCATGCACGTGCACAAGTGTGAGAGGGGCAGAGAGAGAGGAGAGAGAGAATCCCAAGCAGGTTCTGTGCTGTCAGCACAGGGCCTGACACCAGGCTTAATGCCACAAACTATGAGATCACAGCCTGAGCTGAAACCAAGAGTCAGACGCTTAACTGAGCCTCCCAGGCACCCCCTTTATTTTTAATTTGAGTACAGTTGACACACTATGTTAGATTAGTTTCAGCTGTACAACATAGTGATTCAACAACTCTATATATCATGTTATGCTCACCACAAGTGTAGTTACCATCTATCACCATATAATAGTCACGAAAATGCCATCGACTGTATGCCCTATGCTGTATCTTTTAACTCCTATAACTTATTCTTTCCATACTTGGAAGCGTGTGTTTCCCACTCTCCTTTATGCATTTTGCTCATCCCCCCATACCCTTCTTCTCTTGCAACCATCATTTTGTTCCTTGTATTCATTAGGTCTGATTCTGCTTTTTGCTTGTTGATTCATTTGTTTTTTAGATTCTACACGTAAGGAAATCATATGGTATTTGTATTTGTCTGACTTATTTCACTTAGTGTAATACCCTAAGTTAATTCCTGTTGCAAATGGCAAGATCTCATCCTTTTATATGGCTGCATAATACTCTATTGTGTATTCCATCCCATTCCATATATATATAATCACATCTTCTTTATTAAGCCATCAGTGGACGCTTGATAGCTTCTGTACTTTGGCTATTGTAAATAAAGCTGCTGTAAGAATAGAATGTGCATGTGTCTTTTCAGATTAGTGTGTTTGTTTTCTTTGGGTAGCAAATACCCAGTAGTGGAATTATTGGATCATACGGTATTTCTATTTTTATATTTTTTTGAGGAATAGAAAACTTTATTGCATGTAAATAAAAGGGTTATTTAGTTATCTTCTGAATTCTCTTTTTAGTTTGTCAAAGAACTTCCATACTGTCTTCCACTGTGGCTGTAACAATTTACATTCTTAACAACAGTGCACACAAAGATCCCTTTTTCTCCACATCTTTGTCAACACTTGTTTATCACCTTTTTGATTTTAGCCATTCTGATGGGTGTGAGGTGATACTGTTTTGATTTGCATATTTCTCATGATTAGTGATATTTGGCATCTTTTCATGTGTGTGTCTGCCATCTGTATGTCTTCTTTTAAAAATGTTTATTCAGGTCCTCTTGTCCATTTTGCAGTCACTTTTATTTTGTGTTCAGTTGTATAAATTCTTAACATATTTTGGATGTTAACCCTTTGTCAGATATATCATTGACAGATACCTACTCTTTTTTTTTTTTTTTTTAATGTTTATTTATTTTTGTGAGAGAGTGTGAGCAGGGGAGGGGCAGAGAGAGAGGGGGACAGAGGATCCGAAGCAGGCTCTGCACCGATAGTAGTGAGCCTGATGCAGGGATGGAACTCAGGACCCATAAGATGATGACCCTAGCTGAAGTCAGAAGCTCAACCGACTGAGCCACCCCTCTGATCCAGCAGATACCTACTCTTCCGCTGTGGGTTGCCTTTTTGTTTTGTTGATGATTTCCTTTGCTGTGCAAAACTTTTATTTTGATGTAGCCCTGACAGTTTATTTTTTCTTTTATTTTCCTTGCCTGGGGAGATATATTTAGAAAAGTGTTTCTATGGCCAGTGTTAAAGATGTTTTTCGTCTAGGTTTTCGTCGTGGTTTCAGGTCTCACATTTAGGCTTATTTTTAGGTATGGTGTAAGAAAGTGGTCCAGTTTCATCCTTTTGCATGTCACTGTCCAGTTTCAGCACCATTTAGTGAAGCGACTTTCTTTTCCCCATTGTATGTATATTCTTGACTCCCTTTGTCATGGAGTTAATTGACCACATAAACACAAGTGTGGGTTTATTTCTGTGTCCTTTGTTTTGTTGATGTATGTGCCTGTTTTTGTTCAGCATTGTAGTGTTTTGATTATGACAGCTTTGGTAGTGTATCTTGAGATCTGGAATTGTGAAACTTCCAGCTTTGTTCTTCTTTTTCAAGATTGCTTGGGCTATTTGGGGTATTTGTGTTTCAATATGGATGTTGGTATTATTTGTTCTAGTTTTGTGAAAAATGTCAAGTATGTCTTTAAGTATTTTCTCAGCCTGTGGCTGATGTTTTCATTTTCTGGATGATGTCTTTGGTAGAGCAAAAGTTTATTTTATTTCATTACTAGTTTTTAAAATGTTTATTTAGGGGCGCCTGGGTGGCGCAGTCGGTTAAGCGTCCGACTTCAGCCAGGTCACGATCTCGCGGTCCGTGAGTTCGAGCCCCGCGTCGGGCTCTGGGCTGACGGCTCGGAGCCTGGAGCCTGTTTCCGATTCTGTGTCTCCCTCTCTCTCTGCCCCTCCCCCGTTCATGCTCTGTCTCTCTCTGTCCCAAAAATAAATAAACGTTGAAAAAAAAAATAAAATGTTTATTTAATTTTGAAGGAGAGAGAGAAAGAGCATGGCTGGGGGAGGGGCAGAGAGAGAGGGAGACACAGAATCTGAAGCAGGCTTCAGGCTCTGAGTTGTCAGCACTGAGCCCAATGTGGGACTCTAACTCACAAACCTCAGGACCATGACCTGAGCCGAAGTCGGACACTCAACCGACTGAGTCACTCAGGAGCCCCAAGCAAAAGTTTTTAATTTTAATGAAGTTCGGCTTACCATTTCTTTCTTTCATGGATTGTGCTTTTGGTGTTATATCTGAAAAGTCATTGCCAAACCCAAGGTTATCCTATTTTCTCCTATGTTATCTTTTAGGAGTTTTGTAGTTCTGTGTTTTACATTTAGATCTATGATCAATTTCGAGTTAATTTTTGTGAAGGGTGTAAATGAATTTTATGTCTAGATTGATTTTTTGCATGGGGATAACCAGTTCTAGCCCTAGTTGTTGAAAAGCTTGTGTTTGTTCCATTGTAGTGCTTTTGCACCTTTATCAAAGGTTAGTTGACTGTAGTTATGTGGGTCTGTTTCTGAAGGTTTTTTTAATCAGTTCCATTGATCTGTTTGTCTATTCTTTCAACAGCACTACACTATCTTAATTACTGGAGGGTTTTTTTGGTTTTTTTTTTAGTTGCTGTAGCTTTTAAGTAAGTCTGAATTTGAGTAATGTCACTACTCCAGCTTTATTCTTGTCCTTCACTTTTGTGTTGGCTATTCTGTATCTTTTTACCTTTTCGTATGTGCCTTAGCATCAATTTGTCAGTATCTGCAAAAATTGGCTGGGATTTTGGTTGAAATTGTATTGAATCTGTAGATCAATTTGGAGCAACTGACATCTTGACCATATTAAGTTTTGCTGTCTACGAAGTTGGGATATCTCTTCATTTATTTAGTTTTTTGATTTTGTTTATACAAGTTTTGTTGCTTTTCTCATGTAGACCTTATACATATTGTTAGGTTAAAACTTTAAGTATTTAATTTTTGGAGGTGCTTTTGTTCATGGTATTGTGTTTTTAATTCAAAATTCCACTTGTTCCTTGTGAGTATATATGAAAGCATTTTCTCTCTTTCATTTAACCTTGGTTTTGCAGTCTTTACGTAATTGTTTATTAGTTCCAGGAATTTTTTGGTAATTTTGGATTTTCCACATGGACAACCATGTTCTCTATGAAAAACCACACTTTCATTTCTTCCTTCTCAATCAGTTTATATTTTATTTCCTTTTCTTGTCTTTTTACATAAACTAGGACTTCCAGTATGATGTTGTAATGGAGTGGTTCCTGATATTAGTGGGAAACCTAGTTTCTCACCATTAAGCATGATGTTAGCTGTAAGTTAACCAACTTTACCAAGTTGAGGAAGTTCCCCTTTTATTCCTAGTTTTCTGAGAGCTTTTAAACTTCACCCATTGTGAATGGGTATTGTACTTTGTCACATGCTTTTTCTGCAACTATTTATTTTTATTTATTTTTTAAATGTTTATTTACTTTGAGAGAGAGAGATAGAGACAGAGAGCAAGCAGGGGAGGGGCAGAGAGAGAGGGAGACACAGAATCCGAAACAGAGCTCAATGCAGGGCTCAAACTCACGGACTGTGAGATCATAACCTGAGCCAAAATTGGACGCTTAACTGACTGAGCCCCCCATGTGCCCCTTTTTCTACAACTGTTGATATGATGTATGATTTTTTTTTTATCTTGTTGATGTGATGGATTACATTAATTTGTTTGAAGATTATTTATTTTGAGAGAGAAGGAGAGCGTGCATGATCAGGGGAAGGGGGGACAGAGAATCCCAAGCAGGCTCCCTGTTGTCAGTGCAGAGCCTGACGCTGGGCTCAATCCCACGAACCGTGAGATCCTGTCTCGGGGCTCCATCTCATGACCATGAGATCATGACCTGAGCTGAAATCAAGAGTCAGGTGCTTAACCAACTAAGCAACCCAGGTACCCCTCCATTCATTGATATTTAATCAATGAGTGTCTTCATATTTAAAGTATTTCTTGTAGATAGCCTATAAATGAGTCTTTTTTTAAAGTTTTTTTACAATGTTTTTATTTATTTTTGAGAGACAGAGAGAGAGTAAGAGAGAGAGAGAGAGCGAGCACGAGTGGCCAGAGACAGAGGGAGACACAGAATCCAAAGCAGGCTCCAGGCTCTGAGCTGTCAGCACAGAGCCCGACATGGGGCTCAAACCTGTGATCTGTGAGATCATGACCTGAGCCAAAATCAGACGCTCAACCAACTGAGCCACCCAGATGCCCCATAGATGAGTCTTGTTTTTGATCAGTTCTTTTAATTGGTATATTTAAACTATTTATGTTTAAGGTAATTATTGATACAGTTAGGTTAATATTTCCCAGATTTGTAACTGTTTTCTATTTGTTGCTCTAGATCTTTGGTACTGTTTTTGTCTTCCAAATGTTTTCTACTTATGAGGGTTTTTGTTTTTCTTTCAGTTTAAAAAATTGTTTTTAGTGTTAATTTTGATAGAGAAACAGAGTGTGAGTGGGCAAGGGGCAGAGAGAGAGGGAGACACAGAATCCAGAGCAGGCTCCAGGCTCTGAGCTGGTCAGTACCTCGTTAATGGCAGAATGCCCTCCCCCCCCCCACACTTTTAAAAAATGTTTTAATGTTATATTTTATATTTGAGAGAGAGGGAGAGAGAGAAGAGGGGCAGAGAGAGAGGGAGACAGAATCTGAAGCAGGCTCCAGGCTCAGAGCTGTCAGCACAGAGCCTGATGAGGGGCTCGAACTCAAGAACCGTGAGATCATGACCTGAGCCAAAGTCAGATGCTTAACCGACTGAGCCACCCAGGTATCCCATAATGGCCTTTCTTCTTGCCAGGCTTCTTGGAGGGAGCTATTCTGCCGGGCCCTGGTTGGAAAGGGAAGAGCGGATATATTGTGGGAGAGGGAAAGCAGCAGAGCAAGTACAATTTCCCGGTTATCTGTCAGCGCGAGGAAGGGGAGAGGTGACCCTCCTCCTAAGGATTTTAATTGAGTTTTTTTTAAATGGTTCCATTTTCTTTCATTTCTTAATATATCAATTATACTTTTTTCATAGTTGCTCTACTGTTTGCAGTATATATAAATATAGAGCTAATCCAAGTTCACTTTCAAATTATTCTACACCACTTCACAGTTAGTACCTGTACCTTATAATGACAAAATATTCCTAAATTCCTCCCTCCCATCTTTTCTGTCAATGCTGTCATTCATTTCAGTTATACAGAAGCACATGTAAGCGTATATGTGCTTAAGACTATACAAACATATTGTTGCTATCATTGCTTTGAACACTGTTAGATCAAGTAAGTATAAGAAAAATCAGAGTGTTAATTTTACCTTCGTTGATTCATTCTCTGATGCTCTTCTTTATATAAATCCAAATGTATGAGCTGTATCATTTCCTTCTCTCTGAAGAATTTCGTTTTACATTTCCTGCAAGGTAGACCTATGGCAGCAACTTCCCTCAATTTCTGTTTGTTTGAGAAAGTCTTTGTTTTCACTTTTGAAGGATGATTTTGCAGTGTACAGAATGCTAGGTCTTTTCCCCCTGTCAACACATTATTCCATATCATTCTCTTCTTGGTTGTATTATTTCTGAGAAGTCAGATGTAATTCTTATCTTTGCTACTTCATGGATAAGGCTTTTTCCCCTTCCAGCTTCTTTCAGTACGTGTGTGTGTGTGTGTGTGTGTGTGTGTGTGTGTGTTTTATCTCTGATTTCTTGCGGTTTGTGATATACATACCTAGGTGTATTTTTTTGACACGTGTCTTACTTGGTAGTCTCAGAGCTTCCTGGATTTGTGGTATGGTTTCTGACACTAATTTGGGAAATTTGTAGTCTTTTTTGATTCAAATATTGCATCTCTGTTCTCCTGTCCCCTCCCGTAAGTTCCCCTCCTCTCCCCTCCCCCACCTTCTCTTCCCATCTCTCTGTCCTCTTAAGTTTTTTTACATGCTGGACCAGAATCCCAGAAGTGTTAATATAGGCATTTAATACTACAGACTTTGTTCTAAGCACTACTTATGAATTTTGATATGTTGTATTTTCGTTTTTATTGAGTTGAACAATACCTTGTGGTTTCCTTTTGATTTCTCATTGATCCATGGGTTATTTACAAGTAGATTATTTACTTTTGAAACATTTGGAAACTTTTCACATTTTTTATACTGATTTGTAATATCTTTGTGTTATATAATTTCTTTTAAGTTTTTTAAGATAAAAAAAATGACACACAATATGGATTATTGTGTGTAATGTCCTGTGTGCTTTTAAAAAGAATGTGTATTCACTCTGCTCCTCGTATATGGAGTTTTTCTATAAATGTGAGGTCAAGTTGATTTATACTGTTTAAGGTCTCCATATGCTTACTTATATTTTCTGTGTACTTGTTCAATTACTGAGAAGAGGCTTTGGATCTCTCTTACTGTAGTTATGGATTTTATTATTTTTCCCATTTTCTTTTTCTGTCAGTTTTAATTTATTTTGAAGGTCTCTTATTAGGTGCAAAAGCGTTTAGGATTTTTTATCCTCTTGATAAATAGGTCTCTTTATCCTGGTAATATTCCTTGTTCTGAAATTTATTTTGTTTGTACTAATGTTGTGAATTCAGCCTTCTTTTAATTAGTGTTAAATTGATATTTCTTTCCCACACTTGCACTTTTGATATCTTTGTGTCTTTATATTTACATTTAAAAAAAAGTTTATTTACTTTGAGAGAGAGAGCAAGCAGAGGAGGGACAGAGAGACGGAGAGAGAGCATCCCAAGCAGGCTCTGCACTGTCAGTGCAGAACCCGTCGCAGGGCACAATCTCAGGAACTGTGGAATCGTGGACTGAGCCGTAATCAAGGGTCTGACACTCCCCTGACTGAGCCACCCTTAAAGTGGTTTTCTTATAGGCAGCATATAGTCTTGAGTTCCTTTTTTCAGTGTTCTAATCTCTGCCTTTCACTGGAGTGTTTACTTAATTAGCATATGATTATTGATATTCTTGTATTTAAAGCTATCATTTGCTAATCCTTATTATTGGCCTGTTTCATCTTTTTTTTCTGTCTTTGTCATTGAATATTTTTTATGATTCCATTTTGGCTGCTTAGTAATGATTCTTTGTTATTTTATTTATTGATCGCTTTGGGGTTTATGTCATACATGTTTTAATTTATCAAAATCTGCCTTCAAATGATATTATGCCATTTCACATATTGTGTAAGCATATACAATTCAGGGTTGCCTGGGTGGCTCAGTCAGTTGAGTGTTTGACTCTTAATTTGGGCTCCCAGGCATGGGATTGAGCCCTGGGTCTGGCTCTGCACTGAGTGTAGAGTCTACATAAGATTTTCTCTCTCCTTCTGCCCCTCTCCCCTGCTTATGCGTGTACATGTGTTTTTTCTCTGTCTCAAGGAAAAAAAAAAAAACAAAAGAATATACAGTTTAGAATTTACATACTTGTAATTCTACCTTTTTTGGTTCTGTGCTATTTTTGTCATATTTAAAATTTTTATATATATTATTAAACCTCACAATTGTTACTAATTTTACTCTAAGCCTTCAGTTATAAAGAGATTAAATATTTAAAAAGTCTTTTTTTCCCCCCCAAACTTTATTTATTTATCTTGAGATAGCACAAGCATGGGAGGGGCAGAGAGAGTCTGAAATCAAGAGTCAGTCGTTTAACTGACTGAGCTCCCCAGGCACCCCGAAGAAGTCTTTTATATTTACCCATGTAATTACTGTTTCTAGTGTTCCTAATTACTTTGTGTAGATCCACATTTCTTTTGTTGTTTTCTTTCTGCCTAAAAGACAGCCTTTAGCATTTATTGTAGTCTTGCTTTGCTGATTAGTTCTTTTAGCTTTGTTTGTTTGTTTGTTTGTTTAAAATCTGGAAGGCAATTAAAGTTGACCTTTGAAGAGTGTAGTGGTTAGGACCCCCGCATAGTAGAAAATCTGCATATAATTTTTGACTTCCCTAAAACTTAACTTCTAATAGTCTGCTGTTGACCTAGAAGTTTTACTGATAATGTAAACAGTCAATTAACACATATTTTGTATATGTATTATATACTGTGTTCTCACAATAATATAAGGTGGAGAAAAGAAAATGTTTTTAAGAAAGTGATATGGAAAAGCAAATACATTCACAGTGGTGTTTTGTATTTTTTGAAAAAATTGTATAAATGAAGTCATACAGTTGAAACTGGTGTTGTTTAAGGGTCAGCTATATATTTTGCCTTTGCTTTTGAAAAAATATTTTAGCTTGGTATAGAATTCTAGGTTAAAAGTTTTTTTTTTTTTTTTTTTTTTAAGTTCATTTATGTTGAGAAAGAGAAAGAAAGTATGCACAAGTGGGGGAAGAGCAGAGAGACAGGGAGAGAGAGAATCCCAAGCAGGCTCCCTGCTGTCAGTGCAGAGCCTGATGCTGGGCTGCAGCTCACAAACTGTAAGATCATGACCTGAGCTGAAAATCAAGAGGCAGATGCTTAACCAACTGAGCCACGCAGGTGGCCCTGTTTCTTTGGTCTTTGAAGATTTTTTATTTACTCTTGTTTTCTAACTTGCATTATTTCCATGAGAAATCTGTTTTTATTCTTAACTTTGTTTCTTAGCAGATAAAGCATTTTTTTTTTCTTTTTTAAAACTCCCTGGCTGTTCTTACCATTTTCTCGTTATTGTTGGTTTTTAATGATAAGTAGTTTGATTGTGATGTGGATTTGTGGATTTTTCTTCATGTTTCTTGCGCTTGGAGTTAGTTGATCAGTGGTAGATTTTATAGTTTTCATCAAATTTTATAATTTTTTTCCTGCTTCTTCACATTTTTTCCCTCCTACTTTCCTTTGGGTACTCCAGTGACATAGGCTGCTTAACCTTGTCCCACAGCTCACTGATTCATCCCTGTACCACCAAACTCCCTTTTAACGTCTTCATTCCCTTCTGTGCTTCATTTTTGATAGTTCCTGTGCTTTGTTCTTAGACTTGTGTGTGTGAAAAATTTGTGGCTTTTATCAGACACTTGAATACTACATAATTAAAAAAATATTTTAGCCAGCATAATTACATTGGATCATGTTGGTAGAAGACATACAACTGTTGGTTGTTTCTTTTCCCTCTGCCTCTTTCTCCCAAATGTGGATTACAGGCAACCAAAGTTTTGAAAATATCTGGTTTTTTGGTTAGCCTGTTACAGAATCATTGTTGACTTGTGAGTCTAATTTAAAATTTTTTGAAGTTGGGTGTATTTTTGGCTCCAGTGAATACTGTTTAGTAGGTATACCAATTGCATCTTATCTGAGGACTAACAATTGTAGCTAGCCATAAAACAAAAAATCACACATGTTCTAAATATTTAAAAGATTCATTAAGTTGCCTGTAAATCACAACATAAACCGAAGTATGTATGCATTTCCTTAGAGACTCTCAATAAGACCAAATATGCAGTTTTATCTCCAGTGGAAAAAGGGGAAAAAAAGACCGTATTTTATTCAGACAAGTTCCAAATGAAGTAGTTTGTATTTTATGGGTTAATTTACATGGAAGATGTGTATTTTTAAGCACTAGAATTGCTCTCAGAGCAGTGAGATGCTCATGCAACGAGAGTTATTTAGGTTGAGAAACTAAGGAAAGAGTAGATTTGTGGCATCAGGTTACTCCTTGTGTCTCAGCTCCTCCCCACTGCCCTCTTTTACTTCTTTTCCACTTCTTGATTTTGATTAGATTGTGTATTTGTAATGGAATTCCACCATTCCATATTATTTTAACTGTGTATTATGGAACAGATACGCCTTTTTTTTTAATTAAAAAAATTTTTTTAAATGTTTGTTTTTGAGAGAGAGAGAGCACAAGCAGGAGAGGGGCAGAGAGGGAGAGGGAGACACAGAATCCAAAGCAGGCTCCAGGCCTTGAGCTGTCTGCAAAGAACCTGACACGGGGCTCAAACTCTCAAACTGTGAGATCATGACCTGAGCTGAAGTTGGATGCTTAACCAGCTGAGCCACCCAGGTGCCCCTGGAACAGATACTCTTGAATTAACTTAGAAAGGTGGAGTTAAGGTGGAGATTTCTTCTTGAGTAAAATCATACAGATTTTTCCCTCTTGTTGTTATGTGTAATTTTTAAAAAGAGCTGTTAGAATCTTTAGCTAAAGTTTTATATTTTTCTTGTTAAAACATCTGATATTTCGGGGGGCACCTGGGTGGCTCAGTTGGTTGAGCATCCAACTTTGGCTCAGGTCATGATCTCACAGTTCCTGGATTTGAGCCCCACGTTGGGCTTTGCACTGTGACAGCGTGGAGCCTACTTGGATTCTCTGTCTCACTCTGTCTGTCCCTACCCTGCTCACATGCACTCTCTCTCAAAAATATATAATAACTAAAAATTTTCTTAAATCTTTGATAATTTTTAAAACTTAGAAATAACTTTTTAAAAAAGAAAATGTTATGGGAGTGCCTTCAGTCGGTTAGGCATTTGACTTCAGCTCAGGTCATGATCTCGTGCTCTGTGAGTTCAAGCCCCGGGTCGGGCTCTATGCTGGCTGCTCAGAGCCTGGAGCCTGCTTCAGATTCTGTGTCTCTCCCTCTCTCTGCCCCTCCTATGCTCATGCTCATGCTCATGCTCATGCTCATGCTCATGCTCATGCTCATGCTCTGTCTGTCTCTCAATAATAAAAAAAAACGTTTAAAAAGAAATGTTACGATTTTGTTTAGTATGACTTTTGTCAGTGAAATTTGCTTAATTTGTATTCATTGCTTTCTTTGTAATACCTTTTCTTCCATGTGGCATATTTTCATTGGGTTTATGGACATATTTATACTTCAAGGGTAAGCAAGGATATTCTATTAAATGAGTGGGAAAATTGACCAACGCTAGTTTAGGTTGGTATGTGGAAATAGTATATTTTTGTGTTTGGTTCTCCACCCAGTTTTTTCTTCTTTGCTTATTTGGTACGTGGTCAGAGTACATGAATGAAGAACATCACTGTGTTCTCTTTAGATGACTTTTAGTATATGTGCTGCCGAAGCGAGCACTTTAGATGACTTTTAAACTTCATTAGGCTTGTATGTGAATGGGATGGAGAACCTCAACTCGTTATTAGAAAAAAATATTTGAAAAGTAAAGTAGGTGGTTCCCAAAGTGACCCTGCCCAGCATGGAAACATTCATGTTTCTAAAGTAATCCATGAAGTTTGTTTTTGTAAGTTTATTTATTTATTTTGAGAGAGAGTATGCAAGCAGGAGAGGGGCGGGTCGGGGGGGATGGGTAGAGAGAGAATCCCAAACAGGCTCCGCACTGGCAGCACGGAGCCAGATGCGGGGTTTGAACTCATTGACCAGGAGATTGTGATCTGAGCTGCAGTCACATGCTTGACCAACTGAGCCACCTAGCCCTCCCCCCCACCTTTTAAAGTTTATTTATTTATTTTGAGAGTGTGCAAGCAGGAGAAGGGTGGAGAGAGAAAGCATCCCAAGCAGGCTCCTCGCTGCCAGCACAGAGCCTGACGCGGGGCTCAGACTCACGGACCGTGAGATCTTGACCTGAGCCGTAGTTGGACATAAAGCAATCCATGAAGTTTAATAAGCCTAAACATGATTGTCTTTCTCCTAAAACTTACTCTGGGACCTTTCTTTCTCATTTGTGGAGTCTCTGTTATTAGAATAGTGATTGGTTTGTTTTTATGAGATAACGTCTCTTGTACTTGATGAAAATCTGTTTGACAGTGTGATGATGTGGAGTGAGGACAGTATCAAGAGGCAAGTAGCAGACAAGTAGTAGTGAAGAATGTTTGATTTGCAGAGCATTTGAAGTCTTCTTTCTTTCTGCATTTTGAACGTTGATTTTGCTACAAATGCCGACTATTTTGACACCTGATTTTAGCATCCCTTTCTTGTTTTTCACATTTATCTGATGGTTTGTATTGAGTGGTTTGTATTACCGCAGAGATTTTATTTTTTTGAATTAATTAATTTATTTATTTCATGTTTGTTTATTTTTGAGAGAGAGAGAGAGAGAGCACAAGCGAGCGAGCATGCAGAGGAGGGGCAGAGAGAGAGGGAGACACAGAATCTGAAGCAGGCTCCACGCTCTGGGCTGTCAGCACAGAGCCCGATGCAGGGGCTCTAACACACGAACTGTGAGATCATGACCTGAGCCAAAGTCAGATGCTTAACTGACCCAGGTGCCCCTGCATCAGAGATTTTAGATAGATGATTCAGAAAAATATTTATTCATTTATTTATTCAGCAGAAATTTAGGGCTGTTTGTCTTTCAGGCATTTAGTGAACGTAAACAGGGACAACAAAAATCCTGACCCATTGGACTTACAAACCTTATACTTCTTTTTTTCTTTTTTTTTTTTTTTTTTTTTTTTTTTAAATTTTTTTTTTCGACATTTATTTATTTTTGGGACAGAGAGAGACAGAGCATGAACGGGGGAGGGGCAGAGAGAGGGAGACACAGAATCGGAAACAGGCTCCAGGCTCTGAGCCATCATCAGCCCAGAGCCCGACGCGGGGCTCGAACTCCCGGACCGCGAGATCGTGACCTGGCTGAAGTCGGACGCTTAACCGACTGCGCCACCCAGGCGCCCCTCTTTTTTTCTTTTTTAAATGTTTATTTATTTATTTTGTTAGAACATGAGCAGGGGAGGAGCAGGTGTGGGGAGAGAATCCCACGTAGGCTCTATGCTGTCAGTGTAGAGCCTGACATGGGGCTTGATCCTATGAACTGTGAGCTCATGACTTGGCCTGAAATCAAGAGTTGGATGCTCAACAGACTTAGCCACCCAGGCACCCTAAACCTTTTAGTTTGAAGCATGTTGATTAATATACATCTGTTAGAACACATTCTCACCTTTCATAGTCATTTAATTTACTATTATTTGCATATACCTTGTCTTAAAAATGATTGTTAAACTAATTGGAAATGATTGGAAACTAATTGTTTAGACAGGTCTTTATTTTGTATTTTTCCTAAACATATCTAGATCATGGGGGTGATTACAGATCCATTTTAGGGTATATAATACTTTCTTTCAATTTTTTTTTTAATGTTTATTTATTTTCGGGGAGGCGGGGAGGAGGGACAGAGAGATGGAGAGAAAGAATCCCAAGTAGGCTCCAGGCTCAGTGCAGAACCCCATGCCAGGCACATTCCTACGACCTTGAGATCATGACCTGAGCTAAAATTAAGAGTTGGACGCTTCACTGACTAAGCTACCCAGGCGCCCCAATACTTCTAATTTTTAAAAATCTTAACTGCAAAGTATAACAGTTCCTTCATCTTAATACTTGGAAGAAATGGTTTGTGTTTTAAAGGCTTTAATCTTTCTGTTTTGGAAGGTAGCCTTCACCTGAATTAAAGATTCTTGCTCTGACCTGTGCTGAAGCCTTATAATCTCATGGATCTAGTCCTCTAATGAATTTGTAGCACTTTATTTCTTGCTCATTGTTGCCTTTGTGCTGGACGTTAAAGCTGATGGTAATTTCATACTAGGAAGTAGTTTTTTCTTATTGAATTGTGTTGCTTGAGAAGCAAGTACCTTCAATACTAAAACTGTGTTGCTGAAGAACTATAACTAATATGTACTTTAACTTACTGTTGCAATTTATAAATATTTGCAATAGACTAAAATAATTGTTTTCATGTGATTTTCTTAGGTGGTCTCACTTTATAACTGAAACTTTAATATGTTTATCTTAGAAGCTGAACAATTATTTATTATTATTAATATGCATCCCCCTCCGCCCACCTATAGCTAAAATCTAATCCGTTCTTTTTTTCTTTCAACTTCCTTTCTCAATCAAAATGTTAGACTTATACAAGCACTAGCAGCAACTCTATATCTGGATCATTGAAGCGTTTGGAAGATACTGCAGCTCGATTTACAAATGCAAACTTCCAGGAAGTCTCTGCGCACACAACTAGTGGAAAAGATGTTTCAGAGGCTAGAGGGTCAGAGGGAAAAGGGAAGAAATCTTCAGCTCACAGCTCAGGTCAAAGGGGAAGAAAGCCTGGTGGCCGAAATCCAGGAACGACTGTGTCAGCAGCTAGTCCTTTCCAGCAAGGTATTAATTATGATGTTTTAGTTAACATAATTGTTCTTGCGATGATCAGCAGCAGTTAAGTTTTGTAAAATTATTTTTTCTTTATAACTAATGGATAATTGGAGATTATTTTACGAATAGTTGCTGTAGTGAGATTACTTTAAGACTAGTCTTCCTTGTTAAAATGTTTCTGGGACCTTTTATGTTATGACATGTGCTTCCAAAGCTGAATTGTAAATTTTAATGTTTAAATAGATGTGGAATAAAGTTTAAGTTTGGGGAGAAAAAAGAATAAAAGCTGGAGTTTTCCTTTCTGCTCTATAGAACAGTCTTTGTTTTTAATAAATTGTTATCATTTATCTTTCCTAATTAAACACTAGAATAGTTAAAGCATATATTTTTAGTAAGTAAACAAATACTGGGTAATTTGTAGGGAATCTAAATAGTTCTCAGAAAATAATAGCTGTTGATTATTAATGCATTTATTACAAAGTTTGAAGTTTAAAGTAGAATTTTGCTAAGTTTGCATATTCTTTTAGTAGGGTTACTATAACAAGATGCCCATTTAATTTTGAATTTTAGTTTAACAACATTATTTTTCAGTATGTCTCAAAGAAATGCATGGAATATATTTATACTGAAAAAATAATCTGTTCCTTAACTAAAATTCAAAATTAACTGGGCATGCTGGATTCTATACGATAACCCTATTTTATGGAGAACAGAGTAACGCAGCTAAACTTTACAATCCATTAACCCTATGTTCTAGGTTTTTATCTTGTGTTAATCTTTAAGAAATTTTTTTTAATGTTTGTTTATTTTTGAGAGAGAGAGAAGGCGCGCACGCGCGCAAGCAGGGGAGGGGCAGAGAGAGAGTGAGACACAGAATCCGAAGCAGGCTCCAGGCTCTGCGCTGTCAGCACAGAGCCCAGCGCGGGGCTCGAACCCATGAGCGATGAGATCATGACCTGAGATGAAGTTGGATGCCTAAGTGACTGAGTGACCCAGGCGCCCCTATTTTGTGTTAATTTTTAACTTGAACGTAAATATTTTGAGAAATATAAATGTTAAAAACTGTTGGAGATAAATGTATTAGTGAAGTGTACAATATATATACCTCCTTCCCCCAGTTTTTTGCCCCCTAGGAATAAACGAGAGGGGACAAGTTGTCTTTTTTTTACTTTCAGCTTTTGCTGTTAATAAAAATTTGAATATGTAGAGAGACAGCTAAGTGCTGATCTTTCATTAAAAAGTTTGTATATTTTAAAGTAAATTATTTTGGGCTTCAGGATTTTCAAGTCCTAGATTTTTTTTTTTTTAATTTTTGCCTTATATTACAAAAAATTCAGACAAGTAGAAAAAGAAATAAAATGCCAAACCTGCCGTTTTAGTTTAATACATTTACTTTATATTTGTTGTTATTTTTATTCCACTGTGGGAAATAAGTAGTAAAACCTTAATTATTTTTAATGTAACTATTTACATTTTGAATGTGATATTAGCGAATTCAGTTATCTCTTTTCTATAATTAAGACCTTATTTTCCACTGTTAAAAATTGCATTTTTTGGTTTTTAATCTTTGAAGTACTAATCCATTTAGAAAAGAAACACCTCATTTTCTTGAAGTTTATAATGTTGAAGAGTCTTTTCCTGCCTCTGTTGAGACATGGTAGAATGATGTTATGTTTTCATATCTGAGGTAATATTCAATAAAAGTTTTAAAAGTTGAAATTTAAAGATAGGGTATTTAAGATGCTTGGTTTTATTTTTTTCATTGTGGGCAATATGTGAATTTTAGAAAATATATGTTAAAGTATTGCATATACTAAATGTTTGAAAGTATTTGCTACACTGTAGTGAGCTTTTAACACCAGCTGTAAAAACAAAAATGTGTGGAAAAAAGACAGATGGTGACAGATCAGAATGGATAATAAAGAATTTCTTTATAGTTGCTAATTAAGTGGCAAATTAGTTATCCTTAAATGATTGATGTAATGTAAATGGCTTCTTAATATGTATGTTTTTCTATACAGATATAACTTGAAAATGCTCACATAGGTACAAATAATTTTGTAAGTGAATAAAATGGATATTCTCTTCAAAGAGTTAAATTTTAGACCTATTAATGTTCTTCCTTTATAAGCCATTTCAGAAGAGCTTAAGATTTAAAATTCAAAACCTTGAAACTTTAGTTAAAAAGAAATTCTTGTGTGTGGGGGAAAATACTGTTGTAAATATTTAGGTGGATTTATGTGTGATTATATTTTAATGTGCTCTGCAATAAAATTAACCCTTAGCTTGAAATTTCCCTTCCATTCTGATGCAACACTTTATTTTGAGCTTTTGTTTTTAAGACATTAATTAAAATATGATACAGTGTAAGTTTTATGAAACGTTACTAGATGTGTGGTCACAACTGAGTCTGGTGAGCCTAGAGACAGTTTGGTGAATTGGGATGGTGGACCAAACTATTGTTTCATCCCAGCCATATTGTTTTTCTGCCAAGTAACTAAGAACCTTTATTTTACAATGGCATAGTGGGCTACTAATGTTCTTTAAAGAGTGAGGAGAGAAAAAGCAGTTGTGAAAGGGATTCCTTAGGGTGCCTCTCTTATGATTTTACTTTCATCAAAGCAATCGCACAGTGTTAGTGGCTGATTTCTTTATGCAGCTGCAGAGGAAGTGGACTGGGAGAATGTAAGGTACATAGATTAGGGTTCCATGTGATCATTATTATTTTATCAAATCCATGTTTTGGTGGGGTAGATTAACTGAATAGCAGAACTCACTAACACTGTCTTGAAGTTAAAACTCGGAACTTAAAATCTAAGCAACGTCTTTTGGTTCTGGGTGTGTGTTGGGAACATTTAAATCTTCAGTAATTGAAAAAGAGGAAGTTCTCCCAGTTATTCAGATTAACAGTAGTAGTCTTGTCAAACTCTCTTTGAGAATTGCTGTTCTTCAGTCCTTCCTCCAGCATACACAGGTATTTGGGGAAACACTGAGGAATGTTGCCATAGCAAAAGGTAGGTCGAATAAAGCACATCTTTTATCTTGGTCATTGTAGAAGTAATAGCTTACAATTTAAGAGTTAATACTCAGTTTAATAACTATGAAATGACAAATATTTTTTTAAGAAAGTTTTATAGATAAACTTGATTTCATAATCACCTTTTTTAAACTCTACTTTGTTACATAGTGTTGTCCTAAGTTTTATAGTTAGTTTTTTCTTCTCCATCTCTTTTTGATGATTGTATCATTTCTATTGCTCATGGGAACTTTTGCATCCAATTTTTTTCTTTTCCTATCCCCCCCCCCCTTTTTTATTTTACTACAGGCAGTTTTTCAGGAACTCCAGGCAGTGTAAAATCATCTTCGGGAAGTTCAGTACAGTCTCCCCAGGATTTCTTGAGCTTTACAGACTCAGATCTGCGTAATGACAGTTATACTCACTCCCAACAGTCATCATCAACCAAAGATGTACATAAAGGAGAGTCTGGAGGCCAGGAAGGGGGGGTAAATAGTTTTAGTTCCATAATGGGTCTCCCTTCGACCTCAGCTGTTATTTCACAGCCTAAAAGCTTTGAAAATTCACCTGGAGATTTGGGTAATTCCAGCCTTCCTACAGCAGGATATAAACGGGCTCAAACCTCTGGCATAGAAGAAGAAACTGTAAAGGAAAAGAAAAGAAAAGGAAGTAAACAAAGTAAGCATGGGCCTGGTAGACCTAAAGGAAACAAAAATCAAGAGAATGTTTCTCATCTCTCAGTTTCTTCTGCTTCACCAACATCATCGGTAGCATCAGCTGCAGGAAGTGTAACCAGCTCTAGTCTTCAGAAATCTCCTACCTTGCTCAGGAATGGAAGTTTACAAAGTCTTAGTGTTGGCTCGTCTCCAGTTGGTTCAGGTAGGGATTTGCCCCCCCCCCCCCTTTTTTTTTTACTTATGCCCCCGCCCCCTTTCTTGTACCCCAAAAGGGAAATTAAGCTATTATTATGTTAATACTTTGAGTTGCTGAATGACATTTACTTATCTGAATGAAAAGAAAATTGTGTTATGTAAGATCTTAGTTCGGTATTTGGACAAGATGTTTGGCACTAATCTGATAGTTTGCTTAACTAAAAATAGGCTGAATAGTTTATTTATTGGTCATTCAGTTCTTATGAAATACCTGGAATTAATTTCCCATTTTTGTTTTTGCTTTACCTGCAAGTATTTTAAAACCAACTCAAAATTCACAATTGAGGTGTGAGAGTTTTGCATAGTTTTGCACTGTTTTTGATTGGTGCTTGTTTTGGGGCTTCCGTTCTCTAAAGTTTACATTGTTTTAGTTTTCTCAGTTCCTCACACAAATTCTACTTGAAGTACTCCATCTGGAATATTTTTTAATCAGTAATAAATGATTTGAAAAATGGACTTTAACAGTCATATTTTATTTCAGGAGATATCTGAAATGATTTATGTTCATTTTGTTTTCAAGTATGTTTAGCAGTTTTTTTTTTTTTTTTTACCATTGACTTTATAGTATGAATGAATTTTATATATGTTGTTACATCATTGGGATGCCTCTTTAACCTATACTTTGCATTATGAATATTTTCAGTTCTTACAGATTTTAAGGTTCATGTTTTTAGACAAAAACTTAACAGTTGAGATATTACCTAAATGCCAACATCTGTCTTTTAAATTGTTCTTCAATTTGAGGTAAATGGGAATTTGCTCCCATTCTAAGGGAGTAAAGAGCATATGAAAAGGTCAGAAGTGAAAATTATTAACTATAAGTATCATTTGTGCTAGGGTCTGTTAATGCTTTATGGTTATTATCTTGTTTAATCCCTACACAAGTTTTACAAAATATGGGCTATTTATTTCCCCCTTTTACAGCTGATAATCCCAAGGCTTAGATAGGTAAAATAAATTGCCCAAGATCACAATGGACAATTTCTTTCTTTCCATTTTTCTTAGCCAGCTTCATTGCCACAGTGGATCTGCTTGTTTTTGAGGAATGAGTAGAAACTGTGACAGGATTGTTTCATTAGAAGCATTAAGGATGGATTTAGAGCATGATTTCTCAATCTTGGCACTGTTGACATTTTGGCCGGGACAATTCCTTACTGTGCAGTCCTGTCCTGTGCTTTGGTAGGGCATTTATCAGGATCCCCAGCCTCTACCCACTAGATGCCAGTAGCATCCAAAGTTCCCCTTCACCCCTCAGTAGTGACAGTCAAAAAATGTTGGGGGAAGGGTGCAAAATCCAAACCCACTATTTTAGAGGGGAATAATTCAAATTGTAATGAGAAATAAATCCACTGAAAAAATTTATATTGCACATCTGAATATACATTTTATTTATATGTGTTCTTTTAGACCAAAGGGCTTAGCAACTAGGATTAACCCCTAGTCACAACAAAATAAATTTAGACAATTTACTTAAAAAATTGAGTTCATACTCATTTTTTAGCAAGAGACATAAGTAATCAGGTGAATAACTTACTGAGAAAATTAAGCCTGAATTTACTTTTGTGAAGAGATCCCCACTGATTTCCTATATACGTAGAAGCATAGTCTGAATATTACTGCATTTCAGAAATTGCATTGATTCGAATAGATGCTGTTTGAAATACACATCCTCAAGTTAATGGAGTTAAATCTTGATTTACATCTCTGAAAAGATTTTCCTACCTGTTACAGATTTAGGGAGATTTTAGCCATGGGAGATTGTGTTCTTTTCACAATAATTACTTTCTGAGGGCAGTGTTTGTGGTATATCTATAGGAGAAAAGCATGAATTTGTGTCTTTTTAACCTCACCGTTAGGTAAAGAAATTTAGGGAGAAACTCCCATAAATATTATTTCATTAACGTAAATGATGTAAATTTAGACTTGCCAAGATTTTTTTTTTCCTTAAAATTGTGTTTAAAAATAACTGAAGATTTATGTTTTGTTAAAGCTATAATCATGGACTAAGATTACTTAAAATGATTTGAGATAATATATCCTTAGTATACATTTTAATAAAAGTTTTATGACTAGATCAGAGCATACCCTTATTGATAAGCTCACTACTAAAAAGTCTATTCCTTACTTAGAAGAACCTGGATATTTAGGAATTACCATGGATATTTAGGAATTATGCCCTCTAAATCGTAAGTTAAGAATTGTTAACCGCTGTTGACACATAGTATGTACTACACAATGTCTTTTTGTTTTCTTTTTGTTTTTCAATGTTTATTTTTTTGAGAAAGAGAGAAACAGAGCGAGAGGGGAGGGAGGGGCAGAGAGAAAGGGAGACAGAATCCAAACCAGGCTCCAGGCTCTAAGCTGTCAGCACAGAGCCCAAGGTGGAACTCAAACTCGTGAACTGCGATCATGACCTGAGCCGAAGTCAGGCTGCCTAACCGACTGAGCCACCCAGGTGCCCCACTACACATTGTCTAAGCACTTGATAGAAATTGAGTGTTATTACTCATTGTAAAGAAGTGGAAGCAATTTTCACAGCTCTGTATGGTGGAACCATGCATGCATTTTCCTTGATTCGAGAGACCCTCGATTATAATATTCAAGAGGTGTTTACTGATGAAGGTCTAAAACCACACTAGTATATAGTGTCAGTCATACTTTAAGCAGTGGAATCAGTGAGAAAATTTGAGCCAATAATTTCACTTGCAAAGTTGAATGTCTTACTAGTATGAAAATGCTAAATTTTCTTTGAACTAATTTTAGATTGAGAAGTTAGTAGTTTTGTAGTTTTAAAACCGGGAAACTTTTTTCCCATATAAGTAAGTAAGAGGGAGAAATGTATACTGTATACTGTGTTATCCAGAATTGTTTTTGCATGATGACCTTTTCAAAAGATTTGTTTGCTTTCATGACAAGTTGATAATTTAGTAATGATGAAGGTGACCTTTGTAAGCACTTGTTGGCTATGATGTTAGACTATAACATGCTCTATATAATCCTAGCTTCATGAGGCAAGGGGGTCTGTTTGTCATGTTCATCGCTGTCTCCTCACTGCCAGCACAGTGCTTTGTATATAATAGATTGTAAACATATTTTTTTTAAATGAATGAATACTATTAGTAATTACCGAGAACACGTCATGTGGTTAGTAGTACCTGTGTGATTTTTAGCTTCTAAGTGTTTATAGCCAGGTTGCAAGTGAAATTATTTATTTATTTATTTATCATATAGTATTACAGACCAGTTTAGGATGTGTTAATTAAGTTGGAAAAGACCATAGAGAAGTTGGGATTTGAATTACACTTCGGAGTAGGCAGAGAAATGCCCACAGCAGTATCAGAAATGAAAGTAAAGTTGTATTTGAAGGATAAACCTAATTGAAACAAGAAACTTGTGTTTGTGGGATAGGTAGAAGTAATGTGGACTAAGTAGGACAGGATGAGTTTGTGGGAAGTTGAAGGTCAGGCCGAAGAAATCCAACTTCCAGGCTGGTCTTAGAATAGACATCCTGGACTTAATTCTGGCAACTTCCTATTAAAAGAACTTCATTGACAGAAAAAAAATACATTGCTTCCATCAGCTTGCAGTAATCGTTAATGTCCTATATTTGAAAGCACCTAACAGTTTCCAAAGAACTCTTAATTAGTATCTTACTTGTTCCTAAGAACAACCTTGTGAAATAGGGCAGCTGCTATTATCGTTGTTGTATTTCCTCTGATTTTACCACAACTAGGATATATAGCAGAAGTAGAATCAGATCCTTGTAATGTGATTGTCTTAAAATTGTTAGAAGCATTGACTTAATAGTAATCAAAGTTTTATCATGACGTATTCAAATTATAGTAGCATGTATGTAGCAAAATATTTCTTCTAGGAACTTCAGATCCTGTCAGAGTAGAAATCCAGAAAATATCTGTAAGCTCCTTGTCTGATCAAGGGTTTGGATTGTAAGATTTTTATTGTAAGTTGAAGTACATCTTGATAAGTGATTTACTGTAATAGTGACTTGTACAAAATGGGAAATCAGTGTGTTGTTTTCAGTGGCTACTAAAGGTTGTAAGTTTGGGTGTATAGATTATGTTAAGCTTTTTTTTTTTTTAATGTTTTTATTTGATTTTTGAGAGAGACAGACACTGTGAGTGGGGGGAGGGGCAGAGAGGAGGAGACACACAATCTGAAGCAGGCTTCAGGCTCTGATCTGTCAGCAGAGACCCCGATGCAGGGCTGGAACTCACGGACAGTGAGGTCATGACCTGAGCTGAAGTCGGACACCCAACCGACCCAGCCACCCAGGTGCCCCTGTGTTAACCTTTTTTTTTCTATATGTATTCTAGACAAGTAGAGCTTTTGAAACATTGAAAATTAATACAGCATTTGGAAAAGTTGACCTGTTGTATTTGTCCTTTTTTCCTATTTATCTTAACCACATTGCAAGAGTTTGCGATTTACTAAAGTGGAAGTTAACATTTTTTTCTTCATAAAAATTAACATCTTATTTGAGAAAATTCTGGTTTTCATTAAATGATAAGTAGTTGATGGTTTAGCGTTAACTTATTTTCTTTGAGCATCCTTTCAAAGTTTCTCTGTTTTTTATTTTATTTTTGAATTGTATTTATTTTTAAAGTTTATTTATTTATTTTGAGAGAGAGAACAGGAGCAGAGGAGGGGCAGAGAGAGAGAGAATCCCAAGCAGGCACCACGCTGTCCATGGAAAGCCTGATGCAGGGCTCGAACTCATGAACTGTGAGATCATGACCTGAGCTGAAACCAAGAGTTGGTCACTTAACTGACCTAGCCACCCGGGTGCCCCCTCCCCCCGTTTTTAAAAATCTTAGTCTCTAGTTCTTTAATATGACGCTGCCATACCTTTGCAAGTTAAGGTACTTGAAATCTATTTTAGTGATGGAATTCTTTAGTGGTGATAAATGCTGTAAAAGGAGATTCTAGGAAGGCAGTTGTTTGATTCTGACCTTGAGTACTTAGTCATGAAGTCTTGAGGTTTCATGGAGATGAGTTATTAATATGAATAGATCACTTTAAGAGAAGTTTGTTCTTGTGGCGCCTGTGTGGCTCAGTCAGGTAAGCGGACGACTTTGGCTCAGGTCAAGATCTTGCGGTTCACGAGTTTGAGCCCCATGTCCGGCTTTGCGCTGACAGCTCAGAGCCTGGAGCCTGCTTCGGATTCTGTGGCTCCTTCTCTCTCTGCCCCTCCCCCACTCACGCTCTGTCTGTCTCTCAAAAATTAATCAATAAATAAAACATTAAAAAATTTTAAAAGAAAAAAGAAGTTTGTTCTGACTTCTGAAAAGTGAAGGTTATGAAAGTTTAACTTGAGCCCACGTAACTATGAATGGGTTTGTGTTAAATATATGCTTATTTATGTTATATCCTACTTAGGTTACTAAAATGAAATTGAGAAGTATTTTCCTGGTAAAATATTTTAATTAGGAATAGTCTGATTCTGTAAACAAATAAGGGAATCATAAAGATACAAATAATCTAATAAATTCACAAGAGTAGACTTAACAGTTATTGAACATACTTCAAACCCATCTTAATGACTCAAGTTCATGGTTTTATATATATTGATTATGTTGGGTCATAAACGAAAATCATAGGATATTGGATGCTGCTAAGACCAGAATATACCTTGAAATTTGCTTCCTCAGAAAATCCTCTGATTTTTGTTTTCGTCTTTGATGATTTGAAAATTTGCTGGCCCTGTACCATGTAGGTCTTTTTGCAAAAGTACCAGGTCAAAGGCCAGAATAGCCATATTCTGTTTATTTCCCCCCCAGAGAAAATCCTTTTGGTATTATGAGTGTCCTTTGGTTCTTTTTCTGCACCATTCCAGACAACTACCATTTCTCTATAATGTACCATTTCAATCTTTTCAGTAGCCCTCACTCTCTTTTTTTAAATCTCACTTGAATTTGTTAATGAGCATTAAAGATGGCAAATTCTTCCACCATGTCTCAGTTTTTGAGTATCATCTGGAAAGGACTTCATTAAACTCATCAGAAGTTTGGTTTTTCAACAGTAGCTAATGTGAAGGTTTTTTTCCTTTTTTAAAAAAACATTAGAACGATTAAAAGTGAGTGCTCGCTTGCCTCTGCCTTGCTTTGTCTTTCTTATTTCAAGTTATTTGGAGGGTGCCCATGATTGGACTTGACTTCTGAGATATGCATATGTGTAGATGTGTGAGTGATGGTTGCCTAGAAGACTCCGTTGTACACATGATTCCTAGAAGTCATATTTTTGGTTAAGTAATTCCAGAGAATTTCCAGATATTCTTCTTTTTAAAAAAGCCCAACTGTGTTAGCCACAGAGGAATACCTGTTGTTTCCCTGGTTAGCAGGCCGAGTCCTTTGAGTCACAGACTTAGTCCTGTGTCAGTTAGCTTTTCCTTTGGAATGCCATACAGAAATTTATTTTTCATTTTCTCAGGAGCTTTTGCTTTTAGCAGTGTTTCATTGCCTTATGTCATCCTCTGCTTGTTCTCTTCATTTGGGTGGAGCAGAAGAATAAGAGTGATGGCTTATTCATTCATTATCGCCATCAAAAATGAAAGAAAAGTACAAGAAAGTAAGCTGGGTGTAGTTTTGACAAGTTTTATGTTAAAATCATAGATTTCTGCTCATATATAAACTAATTTTTTGTACTTGAATTGTAATGTCTAATTGACCACAGAATTCAGATGTTTTTGACAAATTGTTCTCGTCTAATGTATTATATAAAACACATTAGTTTATCACATTGCTGACTATACTCCCTCTTATTATGAATCCATTTTTTCTTACACGCTTGTTTCACAGATTAATTTGTAAGCCCTTATGTCTTTTCCTCTTTTTTTTAAAAGGTTTTTTAATGTTGGGATGCCTAGGTGGCTCATTTGGTTAAGCGTCCGACTTTGGCTCAGGTCATGATCACAAGGTTTGTGAATTCAAGCCCCATGTCAGGCTTTGTGCTAACAGCTCAGAGCCTGGGGCCTGCTTTGGATTCTGTGTCTCCCTCTTTCTCTCTGCTCATCCCATGCTCATGCTCTGTCTCTCTCTGTATCTCAATAATAAATAAACATTTAAAAATTAAAAAAAAATTATTTATCTTAGAGAGACAGAGAGAGAGACAGAGACGGAGTGTGAGTGGGGGAGGGGCAGAGAGAGACAGAGACACAGAATCAGATACAGGCTCCAGGCTCTGACCTGTCAGCACAGAGCCCGACATGGGACTCAAACCCGCAAACCGTGAGATCGTGACCTTACCCTAAATTGGCCAACTGAGCCACCCAGGCGCCCCTTTTCCTCATTCTTTGTATACACATGCACATGTACACATTCCCACACTATCCCATCAAAGAGTTGTGAGAATTCCATCATGTTTGGTCCTTCTTCCCATCACATTATCACATGCCAGATACTGGTTTATAATTTCTATTCCCACACTTCTGTTTGCCCTTCTCAGCTAGACTTTGAGGTGAATGTTTCCTTGTTTTTCTGGCCTATTTTCTTTTTTCTACCCTCGAATCACTGGCAACTTCTCCTGATTCCTTTCTCCTCCCTCCCAACAGAAATTTCCATGCAGTATCGGCATGATGGAGCTTGTCCAACAGCTAGTAAGTTGTCGAACTGGGTTGGTAACCCAGGCTTTTTGACTTCTACTTTAGTGTTTTTTTTCCTATTATATAATGCCACCCCTGAACCTCTTTAAGTTTTAATTTTCCATAATGCAGTTGGTTCTTAATTGGGTTTTTTTCCTCCTACAGAGATATCTTAACTTGCTGCTTGTCTTGTGGTCAGGATCCATATTAGTCCAATTGCGACCAAATTTTAAGTATTGTTGGCTTTTTAATAAATGGTGTTTCTTGTGACTTCTGTTCCCTGTTGAAGTAATATTTTTAGAATTTGGTTCCCACTAATCTTAATGTAATTTTTTAATATTTGTATGTTGATATTAGATAGAATTCTTGCCTTGACTTCTATATATGTTGAGACTATTATACTGAAGTCTAGGAAATGAGAATTTTTGATTGGGTTAGATGATAAAATGAAGATTTTCTTTATAATAAATACTGCTGAGTGTAGAATTTGTTGTGATCGATTTACCTTTACAGAATTGAATCCTACAGATACTTTAGCAAGAAAGACATTACATAGACTATGAAACATCTTTTTAAAAGTAATTTTATATATGTATTATTAAGAAAATTTGTCACTATTATGACAATATATCTAACATATTAAATTTATTAGGTTGACAAATGAAATACAATATTTAGAAATTTATACCATATAAAAACTGAGCCAAGCTTACAGTTTTAATGATTCAAACAATGAAACATGATACTGAGATTTTATTATACTGTTTCAGTCTATGCCTATGTATTTCTTTTGTGTGTTTGAGAATGATCTTAACCTGAAGTCCTTTTTTCCTTACTTAAAAGCTTTCTCAGAGTTGCTGAATGCAATACACAATGGTAAGTTTTATTAGAATCTTCTCTAGTGGTTCATTTATCACAAAGGTTGCCTTTTATAGAGAACCCGGGTTGAAAGCGTGCATGTTCTATTGATACAATGAAACCCAGCTCTGCAGTGAGGCAATTGTTCAGCCCCTCAGTGAGAACTTTCTGTAGATTGCCTACAGGAGGATGCTAGGTCAATATAGTTCATCAGTTTCGCTTTTATTGTCTCTCTGGAAGGCAAAATGATAATAGTGTTGTTCTAACTTTATGAAACTCTTTTTTTCTATTTTTGTAAATAGTTTTTCTAGTTCTTTTGAGCTCTCTTGTGGCAGTGCAGTTAGTAATTGGTACTTAGGTCAAGAATTAGCTGCTTCTTCAACAACTTGAAATGTGAATTTTGTTGTTGGGATTTAAAAAAGTTACTGTGTAGAATACTTTTACTGCATTGCCCCTATATTTTATATGCTGAATAAATGGAAGATAGCCTTTTAAATGATGCTTAATTTGGAACCAGGTTTTTACAGGGGAGTTGCATCTTCTGCAGAGTTGGGTTCTAAAATCAGGACATGAGGCAAATGCTAGCTTTTTTCAATGTTGCAGTGTAATTATAATGAGAGTCATGTTTGCAGTAATGTTTGAGTGATTCTTCGGTTTTGAAGAAAATTGAGTATTCAAAAAAACTCTTTGGAATCTAGTGTCCTCTTTGTTGCTTGTTTTCAGTTATTAACTGACATAACTTACCTGCTCAAGATAGTTTATGTAATTCTAAGAGGTTTTTGAGCACATTTTTATTAACTTTATGAAATCTTGCATATTTTGATAATGTAGTTTAATTTGCCAGTCGCTTTGTGTTGTATTTGGAGTATATTGTCAGATGTTTACAAATCTATAGCAAGAAACCAATGGCATGATGAAAAGGCATAGACACTTGTGTTGATTCTGAGGGTTGGGGTGGTCAGGATGGGAAACCCATTTTACAAATGATCATTTTATTAATGAGTATCTTTATTTATAATCTTTGCTTCCCTGTGTAACCGGAATTGCAGACTCTCAGTGAATTCTCCAGATAACATGGAACTCTTGAACTTTAGGTATCTAGAGGAAAAAGGGATTGGAAGCATTCCTGAAAATAAACTAAATATGTTACTATTCTTTGGTAGGGAAGCATAAAAACAGAAGAGGTTTAACATCTTTTTCAGTTTGCATAAATTTGGCTGTCTAATTTTGGAATATTAGAGTTTTAGAGACATAAAGAAAGTTTGAAAAGCGTATACTTGGAATAATAAAGTAGATTTTGTGGGGAGCGATTGAGAATGAATTGTCACATAAATCCTTTGCCATTGTTGGCCAACAAAGTACTGGAATATGTCAATTTAATGGGACAGTTGTCATGTTTTTCTCTATAGGTGAATGAAATTAATGTCCTGGGATTAATAGAATGAACACAGGTTTTCTTTAAAATTTTGTGTTTCTTTAAAAGATTGTGTTTGAGACAGAACACTGTGGTAGTATAGTCAGATATTTGTGTGTTCTTAGTCACATAATTTTGAAACATGAAATAATGTTTTTTTTATATCTTTATTTTATTTTATATCTAGAAGTTTGTACCTCTTGACCTCCTTCACCCCTTTTGCCTCCTCTCTTGCTTCTGTTTACCTAAGCAACCACCAGTCTGTTTTCTATATTCATGAGCCTGGAGTATTTTGGATTTTGTTTTGTTTTAGATTCCATATTTGAGATCATATAGTATTTATCTTTTTCTTTTCTATCTGACTTAACTTCACTTGGCATAATGCCATCAAGGTCCATCACTTTGTCACAAGTAGCAAAATTTTGTTCATTTTTATAGCTAAATAATATTCTGTTGTATGTATATATAGCACATTTTCATTACTGTTCACCCATTGATGGACATTTAGGTTGTTTCCATGTCTTGGCTATTTGTAAATAATGTTGCAGTGAACATGGGGTGCACGTATTTTCTCAAATTAGTGTTTTCATTTTCTTTGGATAAATATCCAGAAGTGGAATTACTGGATATATGTTCAACTTTTAATTTTTTGAAGAACTTCAAACTTTTCCATAGTGGCTCCACCATTTTACATTCCCACCAACAGTACACAAGGGTTCCCTTTTCTCCGCATCCTATGATTTCCTAACTTTTTGATAATAGCAGTTCTAACAGATATGAGGTGATAACTCAGTGTGATTTTGATTTGCATTTCCCTGATGATTAGTGATGTTAAGCATCTTTTCATGTGTCTTTTGGCCACCTGTACATTGTCTTTGGAAAAATATCCATCAAAACCAGATGGTTTGAGGATTTTTTTGTTATTGAATTATATGAGGTTTTTAAAGTATGTTTTGGGGGTGCTGGTGGCTCAGTCGGTTGAACGGCCCACTCTTGATTTTGGCTCAAGTCACGACTGTAAGGTGGTAAGACTGAGCCCCATGCTGGGTTCCATGCTGATTGTGGAACCTGCTTAAGATTCATTCATTCACTCTCTCTCTCTCTCTCTCTCTCTCTCCCTCCCTTCCTCCCTCCCTCCCTCCCTCCCTCCCTTTCTTCCTCCCTCTTTCGCTTTCTCTTCCTCCCTCCCTCTTTCACCTTCTTTTAGTTCCTCCCTCCCTCTCTTCCTCTGCCCCCTCCCTCACTCCCACTGTGTATGTGTCTCTCTCTCTCTCTCTCTCTCTTTAAAAAAAAACAAACCAACAATACATGGATATTATCAGACATATGATTTGCAAATATTTTCTCCCATTCAGTGCACTGCCTTTTTATTTTGTTGATGGTTTCCTTTGCTGTGCAGTGCCATTTTAGTTTGATGTACTTGAGGGGTTTTTTTGGCTTTGGTCAAATCCAGAATATCATAATTCATGTTAAGGAGCTTACCGCCTATGTTTTCTTCTAGAAGTTTTATGGCTCAGGGTCTTATATTCAAGTCTTCAATCCATTTTGAGTTAATTTTTGTGTACAGTGTAAGGTAGTGGACCAATTTCATTCTTTTGCATGTAGTTCAGTTTTCCCAGCATCATTTATCAGAGACTGTCCTTTCCCCATTGTATATTCTTGGCTCCTTGTAAATAACTTGACTCTACATGCATGTGTTTTTTTCCTGGGCTTTCCATTGTGTTCATTGACCTGTGTGTCTGTTCTTATGCTGATATCATATTGTTTTGATTGTTATGGCTTTGTAATGTAGTTTGAAATCAGGGAGCATGAAGGATCCAGCTTTGTTCTTTGTTCTCAAAATTGTTTTGGCTGTTCAAGGTCTTTTGTGGTTTCATACAAATTTCGGGTTTATTCTACTTTTGTGAAATACTACTAGAATTTTGATAAGGGATTGCACTGAATCTGTAGAGTGCTTTGAGTAGTGTGGACATTTAAACGATACTATTCTGATCCATAAACGTGGAATATCTTTCCATTTATTTGTGTCTTCAGTTTGTTTCGTTGATGTCTTCTAGTTCTCAGTATACAGATCTTTCACCCCGTATTTAAATTTATTCCTAGATATTTTATTTTTTGATGTAATTGTAAATGGGATTGTTTTCTTAATTTCTCTTTCTGGTAGATTGTTTTTAGTGTATAAAAACACAACAGATTTTTGTATGTTGGTTTTTTATCCTGCAACTTTACTGAATTTGTTTATTAGTTCTTAACTGGTAGAATCTTTAGGGTTTTCTATAAATAATATGTCATCTGGAAATAGTGACAGTTTTATTTCTTCCATTTCAATTTGGATGCTTTTAATTCCTTTTTCTTGATAGTTGCTCTGGACTTAATATTTTTTATTGCAAAGAGAAGAATAGTAGTGATGCCTGGTGAAGTGGTATTTTAACCTAATGAGGATTTGAGGGAGAAATACTTGGACTTAGTTGGGAAAATCCATGTTTGTGTTCTCTCTCTCTCTCTCTCTCTCTCTCACTTTTTTTTTTAAGTGTTAGCTTATTTTTTTAAATTGTGAAATACACATAAAATTTGCCGCTTTAACCATTTTTGAGTGTTATATTCACATTGTTGTACAACCAGTCTCCAGGAGTTTTTAATCTTGTAAAACTGGCACTCTGTAGTTATTAAACAACAGCTTTCCTTTTCTCTCTCCACCCTGCCAAGAGCAACTACAGTTCTTTCTGTTTGTATCTATTTGACTGTTCTAGATACTTCATAAGAATAGAATCATACGGTATTTGTCTTTTTGTGAATGGCTTATTTCCCTTAGCAGTAATGCCTTTCAGGTTTATCCATGTAATAGCATGTATCCGAATTTCCTTTTTTTAAGGCTAAATAATATTCTATTGTGTGTATATACTGTCATTTTCTTTATTCATTTATCTGTTGAGAGACATTAGATTGCTTCTACATTGTGATTATTATGAATAAGCTGCTTTGAATGTAGATGTGCAAGTAATCTCTTTGAATCTCCATTTTACCCAGAGATGCAATTGCTAGATCATATGGTAGTTCTGTTTTAAGACAGAGTGTCATACTGGTTTCCACAGTGGGAGCACCATTTTACATTGTTGCCACCAGTGCACAAGGATTCCAATTTTTCCACATCCTATTATTTTGCTCATTTGTTTGTTTTTTATAGTAACCACACTACTGGGTGTGAGGTGTTAAATGTTAGACTTTACATATTTTATTTCTTTATTATATTGAGTATGAAGCAATAAAAAGCTTGAAACTTGTCAGTCAGAGAGGAATAAAAAAAGAATTTGTGTTTTATCTTACTCAGTCATTTTCTATGGTCAAACAGTATACATTTATTATCTTACAGTCTGTAGGTTAGAAGTCTGACATGGACTTGCTGGGTTAAAATCAGGGTATTGGCAGGCTTTGTTCTTTTTTTTTAAGGTGATAGGAGAGAATCTGTTTCCTTACCATTTCCAACTTCTAGAAGCTGCCTGCTTATTTTGCATAACGGCCTCATCCTCTGTCTTGAAAGCCATCAGTGTTGGGTAGAGTCTGTCTTATGCTCATGCTTGTCTGATTCTCAGATTCAAATTTTATGACAGCTTGGATGATTTGATTGGGCTCTCTCAGACTGTCTAGGATAATCTGCCTTTCTCAGCGTTCTTAATTTAAATACATTTGTTTAGTCCCTTTTGCTATTTAAGGTAACATACTCACAGGTTTATCTTTGGGGTGGGGGGAGGTATTATCTGCCTACCATATCTGCCTCATGGTTATTTAACTGCCTTATTACAAGTAAGTATTACTGCTTAATCTAACAAGAAGATATAACATGTATAAATATTTATGTACCCAATATAGGAGCAACCAAGTATGTAAAAGAAATATTAATGCCTAACGGGAGAAACAGCAATACAATAATAATAGGGGACTTTAACACCTCATTACATCATTGGATAGATCACTGAAACAGAAAGTCAATAAAGAAATACCAACCGTAAGCAGCACAGTAGACAGGATGGACTTGCACAGATAATTTATAGAACATCCATTTAAAAACACAAGAATGTACATTCTTCTCAAGTGCACATGGAATGTATTCCAGGACATATCATATGTTAAACCATTGAACAAGTCTTAATAAATTTAAGAAGATTGAAATTCTATCACCCATCTATTCTGAACACAATGATATGGAACTAGAAATTAATCGCAAGCAGAAAACTGGAACATTCACAAATATGTCAAGATTGAACAACATTGTTACTGAATAATTAATTAATGGGTTAGAGAAAAAAATCGAAAGAGAAATAAAAAGACGCCTTGAGATAAAAATGGAAATGTAACATACCAAAATTATTGGTTGCAGCAAAAACAGTACTAAGAGGAAAGTTCATAGCAATTAATGTCTACCTCAAGAAACAAAAACTGCAATGTAGCTTTATACCTCAAGACACTAGAAAAAGAAGAACAAATGACGTCTTGAGTTCGTAGGAGGGAAATAACAAAAACTAGAACAGAAATAGAGACTTAAAAAGACCAATAGAAAAGATCAGTGAAACTAAGATCTGGTTCTTTGAAAAGATAAAGAAGATTGACAAACCTTTTGACTCAATCAAGACAAAAGAGGACTTAAATAAAATCAGAAATGGAAGAGGAGATTACAGCTGATACCACAGAAATACAAAGGGTCATAAGAGAGCACTGTGAACAATTATACGTACCAACAAAATGAATAACCTAGAAGAAATGGGTGGATTCCTAGAAGCATATTACCTTCTAAGACTGAATCATGATGAAATGAAAAATCTGAATAGACTGATTACTAGTAATGAAGTTGAATCAGTAATCAAAAACCTCCCAACAAACAAAATTCCATGATCAGATGGCTACACTGGTGAATTCTACCAGACATTCAAAGAAGAAGTAAGATCTGTCTTTCTCACACTTTTCCAAAAGATAGAAGTGGCAAAACTCTTCCAAACTCATTTTACTAGGCCAGCATTACCCTGATACCAAAACCAGACAAGGGCACCACAAAAAAAGGGAATTACAGGCCTGTATCCCTGATGAACATAGATGTAAGAATCTTCAACAAAATATCAGCAAAACAAATTCAATAACGCATTATAACTATTGTGCAGTGGGGCGCCTGGGTGGCTCAGTCAGTTAAGCATCCAACTCTTGATTTAGGCTTGGGTCATGATCTCACGGTTTCTGAGATCAAGCCCCACACCAGGCTCCAAAGCCTGCTTGGGATTCTCCCTCTCCTCTCCCTGCCCCTTTCCCACATACACACATGTATACTTTTTCAAAATAAATAAACATTTTTTAAAATGTACCATACACCATGATCAAATGGGATTTATTCCAGGGATGCAAGGATGGTTCAACACCTGCAAATCAGTTCATGTGAGACACACCACATAACAACATGAAGGACAGAATTATACGGTCATCTAAGTGGATAAAAAGTACTTTACAAAAGTTAACATCCAGTTATGATAAAAACTATCAACGAAATGGGTATAAAAGGGGAATATACCTCAACATAATAAAAGCCGTATGTGACAAGCTCACAGCCGGCATCATACTTGACAGTGAAAAACCGAAAGATTTTCCTCTAAGATCCAGGAACAAGACAAGAACGTCCACTCACCACTTTTATTCAGCATAGTACTGGGAGTCGTAACCAAAGCAGTTAAGCAAGTAAAAGAAATAAAAGGCATCCAGATGGAAAAAGAAGTTAAACTATTTTCAGATGACATATTATATATAGAAAACCCTGAAGACTTCATCAGAAAACTGTTAGAACTAATAAGCAAATTCAGTATAGTTGCAGGATGCAAAATCAGTATGCCAGAAGGTATTACATAAATTGTTTCCAAAATTAGGTTTCATTAGCACGTGCATTTATGAAGTATTTTTGGCTTTAGTACCCTTTTTGTTAACTTTTCTCTCTTAAACTGCTAGTGACTAGTTCGGTTGCCAATTCCTTGCAGAATAATTGTTGGCCACTCTGTTTTGAACCTTTTTGTATACACTACAACATTCTCCTCTTTTAAATAAAATATTTCAGAATTACGTAAAGTACAGAGACTGATACACATCATGAATTTATTACTAATTTAACATCTGTTAATATTTTGCCATATTTTCATAGATCCTTTTCCAATTTATGAAATATTTGATACATTTTAAGCAATATGTGTAAGCTCTGTAGCATGCAATAATAAATACTCAGGAACCTTTCACCAATTTAAGAAATAGAATGTTACTAATGTTGTTGAACCTAGTGCATGCTCTTTACCACTGTATTCCCCAAAGTTTAACTACTGTCCTGATTTTTACATTTATCATTCCTCTGCTCTATTCTGAAAGTGTGCATGTATAAAAAGCACATTCCCTTACCCTGTTTCATTCTTTTCTGTGTCAGAGTAAATGGTGGTTCTTCTTCTTCTCCATTATCTCATTATCTCATTATCTCATTTCCCCCCTAAATTTTTAATGAGATAAAATTCACATAACATAAAAGTTACCATTTTAAGCTGTTTAAAAGTATACAATTCGGACATTTTTAGTATATTCACAATGTTGTATTAACTGTCACCACTAATTCCAGAACATTTTCATCAAACCAAAAAGAAATCATATATACCCCCAAGCCCCTCTTCCCTGCAAAATCACCCGGGAATCACTACTCTACTTTCTGTCTCTATGGATTTGCCTGTTCTGGACATTTCATATAGAGGGAATTGTACAGCAGGGGGCCATTTAAGCATACGGTTTATCTGTGTTGTAGCATGCATCCGTACTTCATTCTTCATTTATGACTGAATAACACATTGTATGAATATTCCATATTTTATCTGTTCATTGGTTGGTGGACATTGTTGTTTGTACTTCTTGGATAGTATGAAAGATGCTGCTGTGAACATTCATGTACAAGTTTTGGTGTGGGTATGTGTTTTTATTTGTCTTGGGCATATTCTTGGGAGTATACTTGCTAGGTCATATGGTAACTCTGTATTTAATGTTTTAGAAACTGCAATACTGTTTCCCATAGCATTTGTAGTATTTTACATTCCTATTAGCAATCTATGAGGGTTCCAACTTCTTCAGCCCTCACCAAGATTTGTTATTTTCTTTCTTTTTTTTTTAAATCATAGCTATCCAAGCTGGTGTGGTGTCTCATTGTGGTTTTGAATTGCTTTTTCCTAATGACTAATGATATTAACATCTTTTCATGCTCTTATTGGCCATTTCTAGATCTTCTTTGGAGAAATGACTATTTCTATTTTCTGTGTGTCCGTTCTTGAAAATTTTATGTTTTTAGGAGTCTTCCCCCCCCCAAAGAATTTGCCCATTTCACCTGCATTTTTTAATTTGTTTGCATACAGTTATCATAGTATTCTCTTTATAATCTTTTTAATTTGATAAGGTGAATATCCTTACAATCCCCTTTCATTCCTGATTTCAGTAATTTGAGTCTTCTGTTTTCTTTGTCATTCTGAAAGATTGGTCAGTTCTGTTCATCTTTTAAACCAGCTTTTAACATTTAACATTTTCTCTAAAGTGTTCCTGTTTTTATTCCATTTATGCTGTTTATTATTTTCATCCTTTTGCTTGCTTCTGTTTAGTTTGCTTTTTTTCCTAGTTTCTAAACCGGAAGATTATTGATTTAAAATTTTATTTTTTAATTTCTTAAAATGTTTATTCATTTTTGAGAGAGAAAGAGAGAGTGCACAAACATGGGAGGGACAAAGAGAGAGGAGGACAGAGGATATGAAGCGGGGTCTGGGCTAACAGCAGCGACCCCAAAGCTGGGCTCCCAACTCACAAACCATGAGGTCATGACCTGAGGCGCTAACCAGCCAAGCCACCTGGGCACCCCTAGGTTTTTTGTTTTGTTTTGTTTTGTTTTTTTTAATAGGCCTTTACAGCTATAGCTTTCTTTATGAGGGCATATGGGTATCTTTTATGATTTTGAGTATTCTTTGTTGTATTCCCAGTATTCTCTCTCTCTCTCTCTCTCTCTCTCTCTCTCTCTCTCTCTCTCTTTTTTTTTTACTTCTCCTCCTGCACATATTTTCTTAGAAAATGTTGTAACACATATCTATAGCTTTAGCGATCGTTGATGCTCATTAGATTCCCAAATCTGTTCATCTAAATATCGAATTATCTCTTGAGTTCCAAGTCCATTTCCAACAAATTAATAAATCTCTGTTCCTCTTACATTCCCATTCAAAGCCTGCTCCTTCTTTTGTGTTCCTTATCTCTGTATGGGATTTAGCCACCTAAATCTGTTATGCTACGGAGTTAAACTAAGCTCATCGTGACTTCTCATTTTCTTGGTTATCATTTTATTTTTAAAAGTTTTTCATGGGGCGCCTGGGTGGCTCAGTTGGTTGAGCGGCCGACTTCGGCTCAGGTCATGATCTCACAGTTCGTGAGTTCGAGCCCCGCGTTGGGCTCTGTGCTGACGGCTCAGAGCCTGGAGCCTGCTTCAGATTCTGTGTCTCCCTCTCGCTGACCCTCCCTCGTTCATGCTCTGTCTCTCTCTGTCTCAAAAATAAATAAACATTAAAAAAAAATTTAAAAAAAAGTTTTTCCTGTTATATATCGCTTTTTTTTACCTTTATGTTTTCCCTGCCCCTACTTGGGTCATATGAACTCTTTCAGCAGCTTCCTAAACTTCATGTCATTATCTAATTCATTCATTAGCTGCTGCTAGAATCAGTGGCCTACTTAAAAATGCAAATCAGGGGCACCTGGGTGGCTCAGTCGGTTAAGCGGCCGACTTCGGCTCAGGTCATGATTTCGTGGTCCCTGAGATCGAGCCCCGCATCTGGCTCTGTGCTGACAGCTCAGAGCCTGGAGCCTGTTTCAGATTCTGTGTCTCCCTCTCTCTGAGCCTCCTCTGTTCATGCTCTGTCTCTCTCTGTCTCAAAAATAAATAAACTTAAAAAAAATTTTTTTAAATGCAAATCAGGGGCACCTGGGTGGCTCAGTTGTTTAAGTGTCCAACTTCGGCTCAGGTCATGATCTCATGGTGTGTGAGTTCTAGCCCTGCGTTGGGCTCTATGCTGACAGCTCAGAGCCTGGCACCTGCTTCAGATTCTGTGTCTCCCTGTCTCTCTCCCCTTCTCCCGCTTGCACTCTGTCTTGCTCTCTCTCTCTCTCTCTCTCTCTCTCAAAAATAAACATTAAAAATTTTTTCTAATGCAAATCGGATTGTGTCACTGTCTTAAATCCTCAAAGAATTATCTGGTATTTTTGAGATAAAATTAATATTTTTCAGCATGGCACGTGGAGTTTTTCATAATCTGCCTTATCTCTTCTTTCCAACTTTATGCTGCATTAGTATAACATACTTGTAGCTAATATTGTAGGAAATATTGTGTATTAATTAATAGTCATGGGCATTATGTGTTAAGCTACATCTTAATTTAGTATTTCTCAGAGAGGAACCTAGGACTTAATGGTGGTTGCTCTTTTGAAAAAAAATTTTTTTTAATGTTTTTATTTTTGAAAGAGATAGAGAAAGGCTCTGAAGCAGGCAGTCTCCAGACTGTCAGCACAGAGCACAGAGCCTGATGCGGTGTTCGAACCCATGAACCGTGAGATCATGACCTGAGCCAGTCAGAAGCTTAGCTGACTGAGCCACCCATGTGCCCCAAAATTGGTACTTTCTGATAAGGAAATATTATCATCAATACAGAGAAAAACACATTTAGGAAAACACGTCAACCAGTCTAAATAAAAACCAAAAAACAAATTAGGCACAGTGGGATGAATTTTATGTGACCAGAGAAATTTAGGAGAAATAATATTAAAATTACTGTCTCAATAAAGGAAAAAGAGAACCGGTAGGAGAAAGATAAAACGTAAAACTCTGTTAGCACATTTTGGGAACTTTTACAACAATTTGGAAAGACAAAATAGTCATTTAAATATTTTAAAGAACACCGTATGGAAGGTAAACTTTAAATAGGTGTGCCCGTGGAGTGAAGTGCCTTATGTTTTGTGACATTTGGTTTTATGGTGGTGCCTGGGAGCTAGCCAGCTTGACTAGGAGAATTTAGATTTCATGATGCCTCTAAAGTGTAAGTGTGACTTCTTGGTTTCATCTAGTAGGTGTATTTAAAATGATGAAACAAATGATATGAATACAGGGATTATGGTTTGCTTTTCATAGTCCAGTTGCAAACTAACATCTCATCTGCCTGGTTCTAATTGTTCTGTTTCAGGTGTGATTTTACTCTAGTGCTTTTTAGGTTGTTTAACAATTTATTTATTTACAAGTTTTTCTTACTAGACTATAAACTCATTTACAGTAGGGGTTGGGTTTTATTCATCTTTGTTTCATTGGTATTTAGCTCATCATCTACTTGATGCTCCATAAATATTGAATGAATAAATCATTGTCAGTTGCTACATAGTCCTGGAAGAGTTTTCATATATTCTTGGTAATATGTTCATTTTCTTTGGAAATTAAACTTTGCATTAGGCAGTCTTGTTTCTCTCAAGAGTAGTAACTTGGTTCTTCCTACAATAATGCATTTGCTTCATTTGTTTATCTTGGAAATTCCTATTTTTAATATAATTTTGAAATAGTAGATTAAAGTAGCTAAAGTGCTTATTAGATCTGTTTTCACAGCAGTATATTGCTAATTGATTTCTGTGCCCCATTTACTATGCTTTTAAATTTTCTTTAATTATGGTACTTCTGGTTTGTCATGACCATGCTCATTAAACAAATCTCATTTGATGGAGGAGGCAAAGTAATGTCAACCAATTATTCATAAATATCTGCTATAGGATTTAGAATAAGCATGAATGCTAATTGATTTTAGGAATGAACGTTCTTCCTCAAGAATGGAATCCTACTGAGGTTTGTCGTAATAGTTTGTAGGAAACTAGATCTTTGCTGTTTACATGTGCCCCCTTTTCATTTCAGGGAAGCATTAAGAAGGTGTAGGGATCTGAGAACAGAGATGAGCAATTTTCAGACATCACCACAGCCTATTAATCATTTGAGATTCACTGCACGTAATGAGGTATTTAGTGATAGGAGGAGCTGTTGCTGTGAACAGTAGGGAGATTGAGAACCATAGATCTAGATGATTCTAGATCTAATTTCTTTTTAATCACAGTAGACTTGTTTTTCCTTCTTACGTGATGTAGAAGGCCGTATTCTTTATTTTTATACAGTACATTGCTACATTCCAGGATGCAGCAAATGCTACTGTTTGTTCCAGTGTTTGTTCCTATGCCGGAAGGAATTTGGCTAATACTATATAGCCTTGCTAAGTAGTAGAAGACATATACTGTCCATAAGATGGTACGGTTTTTTCCATTTCAAATCAGCCAAGGTATTTATCTCTTGGATCACTTCTAAGCTTCTGGAAGATAGGCTTCATCTTAAGTGATAAACACAGAAGGATATTAACATTTGGATGGTGAATCAGCACTGGGAAGAAAACGTAATTTTCAGTTTGCATGTTAACTACTACAAAGCAAAATGAACTTACAGGAGTTTCATTGAAACTATAAGAGAGAACCTGAAAAGGGAAGGGATTAGTATAAATGCTAATGAATTTGTAAGAATTACTTTTAAATTAATTAAATGGTAATGCCATTAACAGTCTCTTTATTTAGAGTGCTGCCTTTTTATTTTAGCAAAAACAAATTTATAATAACTTAAATTTTCCACAGTTTTTTTTTGTTGTTTTGTTTTACTTTAACCCTACTGATTCCTGTCCCCTCCTTCCCCCCCCCTCCCCATAGTGTTTTAAATTTCTCAACTTCTTATCATGGTAGTTTTTAGGAACTGCTTATTAAAAATTTTAAATTCAAGTGTGTCTTTTCTTTAGACAGAGATGACAGTTCTACACTAACAAAGCAGGAACTTAAATTCATAGGTATGTACCAAGTTCAAGCATGATTTTAAAGGGTAATAGTGTTAATTAATCCTAATGAAGCTTAGAAACCTTCCTATATAAAGCAGTAATGGGGATCTGTAGTCTCAGAAATGATAACCGAAAGGAATTCTCCATAATTCTGGGTGGTTGATGGGATGACTGTTATCATGTTCTTGTTGTACTTGTTTGGATTTGTCCTATTGCCTAAGACATGGTAAGGTGGGTTTTAGGATTTCTAAAGTTATTTACCTGTCAGGATCTAGATGCCTAGACCACTTTGTACATCTGTGACCCCTCTGTCTCACTGAGGGAAAGAAGAATCTGAGACCATATTTTGTGATTTATAATACTTTTCTAATTCTGTGATGTACTTTTCAAATACTTCTGGATCAGTTGAGAATGAGCATGTGCATTCTGAATCCAGTATTCTTAACCAGTTAATGTATGCAGCTACTCCCTCCCCCAAAAACCTCAGTTTCACTTATTTATAAAACTAATCTTGTGGGTGTGATTATCTGCACTATGGAACTTTTCCTTCTCAAAAGTGTCTTAGTCTTTTTTCATTTGAAAAGTATAAAGTTCTTTCTGTATCTAAAAATCCTGGTCATTTTCTTTGGGGAAATAATTCTATACTGCAAATGGATCCTTTCAGGAGCAGTAAAATTTAAAAGGATAAATATGTGCATAAATAATAATTTCAAGACATAGAATTATAACTTCTTTAATGATCTACAGTATAAAAAGAATTCAGGGCAGGGAAAACTACTTTCAGCTGAGGAAATGAGATGTCCAGAGAATGTAACATTTTACCTGATGCTTAAGGAATATGTAAAATTGAGCTATATGGAGATAGGGATCCGGGGTAGACTCCAGTCCCTGGAATACAGATAGCACAAGCAGTGGAACATAGGTGTGTAAAGTGATGGTGATACGATATTTGATATGAAATGTATGAAAAATAATAACCTTATGTATTAGCCAAAGGAGTTGAAAATAGTTGGTAGATGAGAAATAGTTTGAGTTGGGGAAAAAAATAAAACCTGTTGTTCAGGAAGGTTCATCTGGCTGTAGCATATAAGAATATTGAAAGGAGCTAGAGAACAGAGAAACCAATTAGATTTTTTTGTAATCTAGCTGAATGTGTTAAGGGTCTGAGTGAGGGTAATGGAAGTCAGACTAGTGGGACATCTGTTACTCAAGAAGAACTGGTAATAATTGTCAGTAAATTGAATGGCAGTAGCTGGGGGAGGATGGGTATTCATTTACCAACAAGATGTTTAGGTATAGATGTTTAGCATGCAAATGAACAGATGAGGTTAGAGTGAAACAGAATTGGAAATAAATTCATATAGGGGGTAAATATAAACTCTGAAATCGGTCATGGCTGAGCAAGGTTGGTAGAGAAGACAGAAAGGTTGGATCAGGTTTATTTTAAAATAGAAAAGTATTAATAAGTGGAAAGGAAGACTCTAGAGAGATAAAGGGTTAAGATGCAAGGGAAGACTATTTCATGAATCAAAGAAACTGGATAGATGAACAAGTAGAAAAGTAACTTGAAGGAAGACAGAATAGCTGTGGAAACATTGAGTATAAAAGAAAAAAAATTAACCTCCACAATTTGGGGTTAATGAATGTTAATTAATGAATTAGATAATTTTAGAAGTAGGTTTTCTCTCCAAAACAAATGATTACTTTCAGGTATACATTAGTAACTTGAGAGTGTTTACAGAAGTTGTCCTGTTAGTGTACTTGAGAAAAATGTTTTAATGATTACATAATAGTGATAATGGTACCTGTATATGTAAAGACTTTATTTTGTAATTCTCAGGGTTTCCTGAGAAGTTATCTCCTTTCCTCTTGTGTGCATCTTTGATTCTGTTCTCTGCCTGCTCCCAACTGAATTAGTCACCAAGTGGTACCTTCTAATTTGAAGGTAGCTAAACATGGTTTTTTATATCTAATTTATTATTTTCAAAACCCCACCTTCTCACAGCTGTAGGTTGGTACAGATCCTTATCATTTCTTTCACACATTATTGTATTAGTCTCCTTTTGGTTTTGTCAGTATACCTGGAATTGATCAGGTGGGCTAACTCAAGCCAGTATGGCAGAAATGAATGTCATTTAATCATTTATGGTTAAAACGTTACTGTCAAGAATTGCCCAGAATTGCTTATCTTACTTTTCCTTAAAGTAATCTTGGGAAAACGAGTTATAATTGTAAAGTTACTTCATTACTGAACCTGACATCAGAACAAGGACAATTAGTTAGGTCATGTTTAAAGATTATCACCATGTTGGGGCACCTGGGTGGCTTAGGCAGCTCAGCTTCCAACTCTTGATTTCTTCTCAGGTCGTGATCCTCAGGGTCCTGAGATCTAGGTCATGATATCAAGCCTGGTGTAGGACTCCACGCCCAGTTTAAGATTCTCTCTCTCTCACTGCCCCTCCCCTGCTCTTGTGTGCAGGCACTCACCCTGTCTCTCAAAAAAAAAAAAAAAGGTTATCACCATCTTGGTAATGTTCTTTTTCTTTCTGTATAATGCAGTTGATTGCTTTCTTAGCAGCTTCCTTCCACATTAATTTCTAGTCCTGTGTTTGCAGGAACTATGTCCCAGTTACCTTGATGACTGAACTTGGAGTTAGAAACCATGTCTTATGGGGGCGCCTGGGTGGCTCAGTCGGTTGAGCATCCGACTTCAGCTCAGGTCACGATCTCGCGGTCCATGAGTTCGAGCCCCATGTCGGGCTCTGGGCTGATGGCTCGGAGCCTAGAGCCTGCTTCCAATTCTGTGTCTCCCTCTCTCTCTGCCCCTCCCCCGTTCATGCTCTGTCTCTCTCTGTCTAAACAATAAATAAACATAAAAAAAATTAAAAAAAAAAAAAAGAAGAAACCGTGTCTTATGGTGAGCCCTTTCCATAGATGGCCTGTATTACTTGTTTCACACTCAGAGGGTCATTTTATTTAAGGATCTGTGGGTGTATGTATGTGCCTATTGACAGGTGGTATTTTTGTATAATAATCACTAGGTATTTGAAATTATACTTCTCAGACTGTTTGGTATTATGCTTGTAATGTTAGGAGAAACTAATATATTCATTCAAAAGATGTATAAAAAATTATATTCAAAGTTGTTGGATGTGTCAAGATTTAGGAGACCAAAATTAAAAAAAAAAATTTTTTTTTAAATGTTTATTTATTTTTGAGAGAGAGAGAGAAAGAGAGAGAGAGAGAGAGAGAGGCAGGAAGGGGCACAGAGAGAGGGAGACATAGAACCTGAAGCAGGCTCCAGGCTCTGAGCTGTCAGCACAGAGCCTGACGCGGGGCTCGAACCCACGAACTGTGAGATCATGACCAGAGCAGAAGTCGGACACTTAATCGACTGAGCCGCCCAGGTGTCCCAGAGACCAAAAATTTTTAATCCATGTTGGCAGTAATAGGAAATCTGATTTTCTACAGACCAGGTCCTAAAGAAATTATAGAAAGAAAATAAATCAGTGTAAAGAAGATTGAAAGACATGAGGGAAGATAATAATTTGAAACAAAGTAGATCTTTAAAATCAAGTACAGGGGCACCTGAATGGCTCTGTCTGTTAAGCATCTGACTCTTGATTTCAGCTCAGGTCATGATCTCACGGTTCGAGGGATCAAGCCCCACATTGGCTCCAGCACAGAGCATGCTTGGGACTCTCTCTCTCCCCCTCTGTGCCCCTCCCCCATTTGCTCTCTCTCTAAAAAATAAAAAATAATGATACAAAAAACAAGTAGAAATTTTAGGTATGGAAAACTGTAACAGTCAAAGTAAAGAACACAATAGATAGGACAAATAACAGTGGATACAGTGAACAAAAAAATAATTAATGGGTTTTATACATATTTAAAATAAAAACTATATAGTATGGAGGATAGAAGTAGAATCCAGGTAACAGGAGCTCCAGAAAGGGAGAGAGAGAAAAATGGAGAGGAGGAAATAACCTGAAGAAATAATGGAAATAAATTTCATTAAAAAAAAAAAAAGATGAGATATCTTAGTTTGAAGTGGCACATAGTGGGCCTAAGAAAAAAAGAGTGAAGGAAAAACTCTCATCTAGACACATTATAGGGGAAATTTTAAAATCTCACAGACAAGGAAAGGATTCTAAAACATGGACTGTTAAGATGAAGTCTTTCTTGGAGACTACATAAAAATAACTTCAGTTCTAAGGAGGTGGTGCAAGATATGAAATGTCTAGATTTAACAGAGCTAATTATCATAGCAAAAAAATTGAAAATGCTGGGAGTATAAAGATTACAGTTACATTTCTTGTAGCACCTCCTGGATTCAATTATTAAATGGTATTTATGTAGCTTACCTAACAACTTGGAAATATATCCGTGATAGGTTTTCCCTGACCCCAACAAATTGTATGTATACTGTGTATAAAATAATGTATACATGGCACAAAGGATTATCAGTTTCTTATTCTGTTTTCATGGTGCTCAAATTCTATTGGAAGAGTCAGAAATATAAATGAATAATTGCAGAATAAAAAGTTAGGCAAAATTATCATGGCGATTATGTTAAAAGAATAGATTTGAGAGTAGTTTTTTTCTTGTCTTCATTTTTAAAAATTGATTATGGTCATTACTTATATGTTTTTATTTAAATCATAGATAACCTTTAATGAAAAACGGGAAATGGTTTTAATAGCTGCCACATCTAATAAGATTATGTTCTTCATTTTAATTAGCAATTTATTTTTTCCTACTAAGCCTCCCTTTCAATTTTCTTAAGCTAAAGAAACAGTAAAAAAAAAAAAAAATCACTGTGTAACATACTCAATGATGTTTGTTATCTGGGCTTATGATTGATAAGAACTTCAGTAAGTCTTTTTTCTTCTTAGTTGAAATGTGTCCTTCATTAACCTGACCACCTATATTTTTATCCTTCATCTGAGCTAAGTGTTTCTGGAGAATACAATTTACGCCATGTACACATGCATATCATTATAGATTTGTGATACTAGCCTTCACTGACATTTAAATTGCTTGGCAGTGTTAATACGAATCTCTAGGAAACTCTCTTTTTGCCATGATTGTTTGTATTTTAAAACTTTTACTGCCAGTTAAAATTGCATCTTTTAGTCCCCCAATTCTGCAAACCTACTTGGTTTGTATCCATCCTCTTTTCTTTCTCTCCAGTCCTGCTTGCAGTGCAAGGCTAGTCTGTACTTGTGCTCCACATCTCACCCTTCTGTGCCCTCTCAGAGGCCTTGTCATGTTAGTTTCCTTACCCTCTCACCCTCACTTTTCTTTCCCATCTACATTTAAGCATTCTCTCCTGTCCGTCTTCCTGAACAAAAGAACCCAAACTCCTTTAATCACACATTGCTGTTCATGTGCCTACCCCTTAAACTGTTCTACCTCCACTCACTCGTTTAAGATTTTCTCTTTGTTCTGGGTGGTATGTCTAGATGTGATTTTATTCTTCTTAGGACCTCTTTGCTTCCTAATTGAGAGAATTCTTTTTTTTTTTTTTTAATGTTTATTTTTGAGAGAGTGAGCATGGGGGAGGGGCAGAGAGCGAGGGAGACACAGAATCCAAAGCAGGCTCCAGGCTCTGAGCTGTCAGCACAGAGCCTGACACAGAGCTCAAACTCATGAACTGTGGGTTCAGATCATGACCTGAGCCAAAGTCAGACACTTAACCCAGTGAACCCACCCAGGTGCCCCAAGAGAATTCATGTCTTTCGTCAGTTCTGGATACAACTCTAGCCATTACATTTTAAAGTATTTTTATATTTATATTTATATTTTTATTATTTTTATTTTTATTGTAGAGAGAGCACAGGCAAGCAGGGGGAGAGGGGCAGAGAGAGAGAGAGAGAGAGAGAGAGAGAGAGAGAGAGAGAGACTCTTAAGCAGGCTCCAATGCTTAGTGTGGAGCCCAATGTGGGGCTTCATCCCATGAACCTGGGGTCATGACCTGAACCCAACTCAGGAGTCGGAAGTTCAACCAACTGAACCACCTAGGTGCTCCTATGGCCATTTAAAATATTGATCCTCCCTATTCTTTCTGTTGTTCAGTAACTTTTGTTAGACATATTTGGACTTTGATTCTGTCTTCCATGTCCCTTAACCTTTCTTTTATAATTTCCATTTATCAATCTCTCTGTGCTCTAGCAGGATAGTAGTTTTTAGGTTTTATTAATTTATTTTGAGGGAGAGAGAGACAGGGAGTGAGCAGGGGAGGGGCTGAGAGAGTCCAAGAGAGAATCCCAAGCAGGCTCTGCACTATTAGTGCAGAGCCTGATGTGGGGCTCGATTTCAGGAACCGTGAGATCATGACCTGAGCTGAAATCAAGAGTCTGACGTTTAACCAACCATCCACTCAGGCGCCCCTGGATAATTTCTTTTGATCTTTTATATTCACTCATCATCTCTTCAGCTATACTGATTTATAATTTTACCTGCCTAATGGGTAAAGATTTTTAGTGAATGTGCTTTTCAATTTTTAGAATTCTTAAAAAAAAATTTTTTTTAACGTTTATTCATTTTTGAGAGGCAGAAAGAGAGCATGAGCGGGGAAGGGGCAGAGAGAGGGAGACACAGAATCAGAAGCAGGCTCCAGGCTCTGAGCTGTCAGCACAGAGCCCGACGCAGGGCTCGAACTCACAAACCGTGAGATCATGACCTGAGCTGAGGTCGGATGCTTAACCGACTGAGCCACCCAGGCGCCCCTCAATTTTTAGAATTCTTTTTGGTCCTTTCTAAAATGGATCTGGTCTGGTTTTGTTTTTCTCTTTCTTGTTTTTAAGAACATGTAGCACTTTTCTCACATGTAAAATATTTTTATTTTCAAACAGTCTCAAACTTACAGAAAAGTTACATAGAGTATAATATACAGAACTGTATCTTCCCAGAGTATTTGAGAATAAGTTGCAGATACAGTGCCACATTAGCCCTGAATACTTCAGTCTTTATTTTTAAAATTTTATTGTTATTTTTGTAATGTTTATTTTTGAGAGAGAGAGAGAGAGCGTGAGCAGGGGAGGGACAGAGATAGAGGGAGACATAGAATCTGAAGCAGGCTTCAGCACAGAGCTTGATGCAGGGCTAGAACTTGTGAACCGGGAGATCATGACCTGAGCTAAAGTCAGACACTTAACCGACTGAGCCACCGAGGTGCCCAGAATACTTTAGTTTTTATAGACTAGGACATTTTACTGTAAAATCACAATACAGTGATCAAGAACAGGAAATTAATATCACCATATTACTCCCATCTACTCGTCAGATGGCCATTCACGTTTTGACTGTTGTCTCAGAATTTTACAGGTTAGTTATTTTTGGGTTTGGTTCATTTTTTTTCATTATTAGAGCTGTGTTATTTATTTATTTATTTTGGAGCAGGATATCATAGATGTGATCTTTCCATTGCATCTATCAGATGACACATAATCAGGCATTTCCAATGAAAAGGTTTTCTTTTCCTCTTTGTAATTATGTATATTGTGGAATTAAGTATGAGACTATAAATATCCCATTCCTCATCATACTTTTAATTTGTATCAGTGTGGACTTACAGATTTGTGTGGGGGTATGATGTATTTATTGTGATGCTCAAATTGTTCACAGTTTAGCTAGTGGGAGCCCCTTTAAGCTGGCACAGTTGTCCCCATTCATTATTCTTTGAACACTTATTTTCTGGCATTGCAAGTATATTAGTCTTCTGTTGCTGCCATAACAAATTACCACAAAATTAGCAACTTACAGGCACTCAGATTTATTAGCACATAGTCAGATGTCTGGGTTTGGTTATCTGGTTGCTCTGTTAGAGTCGCACAAGGCTAAAATCAAGGTGTTGGCCAGCTGGGCTCTTACTATCAGGAGACTCTGGAATTCATTCACTTCCAAGAAGCTCATTTAGGTTGTTGGCAGAATTCAGATTTTTCCTTGCAGTTGCAGGACTGAGGTCATCATTTCCTTTCTGACTGACAGCTGAGGGTCTCCCTTAGCTCCTCGAGGCTTCTATCCCATCCTTTCACATGTGCCTACATTTTAGAGTCGGCAAAGGTGAGTTGAATCCTTTGCACGCTTAGAATCGCTCTGACTTCCTCTTCTGTTGTATCTCTCTTTTTTTCTCAGCTATTACATCTCTCACTGACTCTTTTGGCCTTTGTCTTCTATTTTTAAGGGTTCATGTTATTACTCTGGGCCTACCTACATAATCCAAAATAATCCACCCGTTTTAAGGTCAGCTAATCAGTACCTTAATTTAATCTGCCAAGTCTCTTCACAGTAGTGCCTTGATTAAGGGAACCTTGGGGTGGAGGGTGGACATCATTAGAATTCTGCCTAGCACAGCAGGATATGTCAGGTGCCTTTTTTTAATAGAGAGAGTGTTGTTTCTTTCTTACATTTGTGAGTCCTTGGCTTAGTCATTTAGTTTCTTAGTCATTTGAAATATTTGTCTTATCTTTATTTGCTCTATTTTCTTTCTAAGGTTCTTGGAATAACAGTCAAATAATGTTTGTGTCTGCTAATTTGTGATCAAGGGGATTGTTTTCATCTGTGTTTTCTAATTGTGGATTGTGAACTCATTTTATAGCCTGAATTGAGGTTATATCCCTTCAGAGAGGTTTTGTGTTTGCTTCCGCTGTGTACTCAAGTGACAGTACCAGCTGGCCCCGTCTTACGTTAATTTAATGTTTGGGATCTATCAGACTAGGCACATATGCCCCAAAACCTGGGGCACCTGGATGGCTCACTCAGGAGTGTTTGACTCCTGATTTCGGCTCAGGTCATAATCCCAGTGTCATGGGCTCAAGCCTTGCCTCGGGCTCTGCACTGAGCATAGAGCCTGCTTAAGATTCTTTCTCTCCCTCTACCCCTCTCCCTAGCTCACTCGCTCTCGTTCTCTCTCTAAAATTTAAAAAAAAAAAAAAAAATCAAACTCAAAAAGCTATTTGAAGGCAAAGCTATGGCTCTAAATTCTAAGTGCAGACTTTTCATCCCCTACCCAGAGCTTAAATCTAATTGGATGAGCTTCCTTGTCCTGTCTCTGTGCTGTAATTTCCGTGTTTTGATAGTTTTGTAGGGTTTTGGTGGAAGCATTGGGGGAAAGGGCTGGTCTGTCTTTCCCCAGAAATGTAGCTCTTGGAAGGTCCAATCTATATAACCAAAGTCTTACTACTTTTAACTTTTCAGCCATTGGAGGCCCAATGTGTTGTCTCTTTTTCTTGTGGGCACTAAAGCCAAAGCTCCAGGGTTACTGACACAGGCTGACTCCTCCAGGGCAGCCTATTAAAGCTTTTCCCTCCTCATTCATAAAGATTTCCCTCACTGTCCTATGGGCTCAGCTATTCATTTTGAGGTCATTTTAATTGGGGAGGTTTTTAGGTTATCTGGTCTGCCTCATTGCCAGAAACAGAAATTCTCCTACTGATTTATTTTTCAAACCCCCGATACTGGCTCTACAACTACTACTCTACTCAGCCTACAAGTAGTTTTCACGTTGCCAAATCAAGTGGCTACTTTTCAGTCTTTAGCCTAGATGACTTTTTAGCATATTTATTTTTGTTCAGGACTTCCTGCTACTGGAAGCTCCTCTCCTGTTCCTGTCCCTCCTTTCCCCTCTCATCCTGTTCCCATCCCTTCTCTCCCTTCCCATCCTGTTCCCATCCCACCCCTCCCTTCTCTCCTCTCCTCCCCTCCCTTCCCCTCCCCTCCCTTCCCCTCCCCTCCCCCTTGTCTTCTAACATTATACTTAACTTGGTTATCCTGCAGTTTTGACTATTTCTTAACTAGTTTTTTGTTTGTTTTTACTTCACCTTTATCCTAATTTAGTGTCGAAATTCCTTGGGGCTAAATCTGAGCCTCTCCTTTTCTCTAAAATTCTCACCATATTTAAGCTGCTTAAAATCTTTTGTCTACCGTATTACAGTAACTACTTAAATTATCTCCCTGATTCAACTCTTCCATTGTCTTTCAGGGCATCGTTCACATTGTATCCAAAAGGATCTTTTTAAAAGTAAAGTTCTAATCATGCCACTCTCTTGCTTAAAATGCTTCAATGGCTTTCCAGTAGGATGAAAGTGGAGAGTCCTCTATGACCTGCAAGGTTCCACATGAGCTGGCTCTTGGACTGACTTCTAGCTTTATCTTAAGCATTTTATTTCTTTGCTTATTATACTACACTGGCTATATCTTTGTATGTAAGTCACAGAGTGGATTCTGTCAAGTTAAACAAAAAAAGAATTTGTTGGATAGGTACAGTCATTTAGAGAACTAAAGGAAAAAACCCCTTCCCAGACCTCTGAGAGGACAGAAATAGGGTAGATTCAAGGGCTGGGTAAAGAAGGATTAATAGAATCCTAATGTTACTACCATTAGACTAACAGGTCTGACCATTTTCTGCCCTGGTGTGTATGCCTTCAAGATACTAATTCCCAGGAGAGACTATTACAGCTTGGGTCACATGTTTATCTCTGGGCTGAGAGTGTATGAAATGGAGGAGGGGTACTTCCCTGACAGAAAATAGGATGTTATTTGGACACAAAAAGGGAAAGAATTATGGGCAGGTAAAAACAATAGAAGTGGTCTCTCTTTTAGTTTATGTGTCACTTCTTCACTGCAGCCTACTCTGCTGATCTTAATTAAGTTATCCCTTAGATTTGGTCACAGTACATTCTGCTTTTTCATCATCGCACTGGTATCTGTGTGCTTACTTAATATCTGGTTCCTTCATTTTAAGAACCATGTATGCAAGGGTGACACCTGTTTTTGTTTTTTGTAGTATCTTCATCTAGTATTTTGTCTGGGTACATTAGGCAGTAAATAATTGTAGAATATTGTAAAACAGAGTCAATTACGCAGTATTCAATTGATTATGTCAAAATAACATTCAAAACATTTGTAAAGATTTTATAATGGAATAGGAAAATACGTTAAGTATAAAAGGATTAAAATGTTTAGTTTCATACATAGGCAGCTATATAAAGCTAAACAAAACCATAAACTATATACCAAAAAATTTGAAAATACATAAAAATGTCAACAGTGTTTGTGGATGAATTTTTCCCTACTTTGCCATCTACTTAAGATTTTTAATAATTAGTATGTAGTATTTTTATAGGTAAAGTCAAAAGGAGCAATACAGAATCGTTCAGATCTCTGTAAAAATAGAGCAGCTTAAGAAATAGTTAATGCTTGCCTAATGAGATTTTGGAACACCTATATTCCATCAAGGTGGCCAAGAGTCTCAGGAAAGAAAGCTCTTTTTCTAAATTTTATTTTACCCTCTCTGAATAATGAAGGTGTTAATCATATAGAGATATATTTCACAATCTAAAACCAAAGGGAAAGGGAAAACCAAAATAATCCTGTTATGCATTAGTTGCCAAAGGGAAAGGATGTTAACATTTACAGTGGAACATTTACATTGCAACATTTACAATGGAATCTTCTATTGTTGTGTATATGATTCTGTTTACTTCTTTTATCATGGAGATAGATATCGCTCCTTTATAATAATATGGCTACTGTTTATCAAATGCTTTCTATGTGGTAGGAGAGCATACTAATAGTATTGGTACATGTATTAGCCAATCCTTACACCAGCCCTGTGAAATATTGGTGCCATTCTCACTTTACAGATGAGGTGTACTAGGTCCAGAGAGGTTATTTGCATGAGGGAGCAGGATTTGGACTTAACTACTTTCACACCATATTAACCTCCAGAAAAGACTATTCAGTCATAGGATATGGGTTAGGGGTAACTTAACAGGTTTAGTCATTTACTAGCTTAAATATTCCTCAAGACTGTCCCATTCATTTACTCTGGTTCAGTGCTGGACAAACAACCTGATGTGGCACTGATTTGGCTTCCTAGGCAGTTTGAAATTGGGAGTCAGGAACTCTGGTTGGTGAACACTAATATTTATGTCGCTGGTCATGTATAGTTCTGTCTTATATGTTGTTTTTATATCATTGCCATGGGCACACTAATAAAAGCTTAGGTCTCAGCAGTGTTTTCTTGGCTCTGCCCACCCTATCCTGTTCCCACTAAGATCACCATTTGTCTCCATATTTCAAATCCAATCAATGGACGTTTTCAGTCTATCTCTTAATTAGCCATTCAGCATCAGTTGATAACCATCTATGTGCCCTTTCTTTAGACCCTTTTCTTGACTTCAGTGATGCTGCACTCATGGTGTTCTTCTTACCTCACTGATACCAATTTTCTGTACTGATTCCTCTTCCATTAACCCTCTTTGAAATGTTGGAGGTCTTCAGGACTTAGTCCTAGACCGATGTTTTCCTCTTTTATAAGCAAAAATGCACTTTCCCTTTTTTCACCGCCTCAGTGAATGGTACTTGTAACCTTCATAATACTTTATCTATCAAATGTAGCTAACTATCAAGTTGAGTGCATCTGACTTCTAGATGTACTTCAGATCCATATCATTCCAAGTGTTTCCATACCACTACCACCTTCGTCCTGAGGGACATAATCTTTGATCTAGATTGTGGAATAGCTTCCTAGATGACCTTTTTGTTTCCACTCTTCCTCTTTTCAATTCATTTACTACATTTAGAAGGATGATCTTCTGAAAAACCAAGTCATGCTGTATTTGCCTTTGGTGTCTTCCCATTGATCTTAGTGTAAATTCTCAACACCTCTACATGGCTTGCAAGGTTGTGTGTAATCTGTTCCTTCCCTTCTCTCCAGCTTTGTCTTCCACCACTCTCTCCACTATGCTTTACCCATATTACCTTTTTTTCCCCTCTTTTTTCTATTTCATTGTCAAGTTTGAACAAGCTTTTCTACTTCACTCTGTTCACTTAATGTCTGCTTGTGTGAACTTCAGGTTTTGGCTTACGTATCTTTTCTTCAGATAGATACTTTCGGCTTCCTAATTTGTCATTCTCATGGTACTTTCTCTTCAATCACAACACTTGTCACAATTTATAGTTATGTGTTTGTTTTATTGTTTGCCTCCCTAATTAACTTGTAAACTCTTGGAGAGCCGAGATCTTGTCTGTCTTGTCTGTCATGTTCCCTACTTTCCCTGCTCCTAGCACAGTGCCTGTCTTCTAGTAGGCACACAATAAATATTGGGTGGATGGATGGCTGGGTGGATGGATCAGTACATCATTGCCAACCTCTGTATCATTCTATATCTTTGTGCCTACCCTTTATCCTGAACAGATGAATTTCAGGTATTTTCCTAGAGTTTATGCATTACAGGATTCAGTTCTATTTAATTCCATGAATATCACCTTGATTTAGATTAAAATAACATAGGGGTGCCTGAGTAGCTCAGTTGGTTAAGCGTCTGATCTCATGTGAGTTTGAGCCCCATGTTGGGCTCCATGCTGACAGCTCAGAGCCTGGAGCCTGCTTTAGATTCTGTTTCTCCCTCTCTGTCTGCTCCTCCCCCACTTGCAGTCCCCCCCTCCCCCCAAATAAATAACCTTTAAAAAAAAGTTTTAAAAAATAACATATAATTTGTGAAAGATGGAAATAGAGTAAGTTAAAAAGAAAGCAGGCACAGAACAATTTAAGGAGGATCATTTAACTTTTGAAAGTTCTAGAGGTCTTAGTAAACTGTTGGTTCATGAGGTATGAGGAAGTTTAGGAGAGTCAGTGATCCTCATACTCAAAAAAAGATTTGGGTATTTATACTGCCCTGCCTGGATAAGAAAAGATAATTTTATCTGTTCTATTTATAGTAGTAACCCGAGTACCAGACACAGTTTCAAAGTTGTGTTCACCACATTGCATATTTAGTTGTGCACTTTCCTATTTAAATATGCTCTAATGCAATGTAAAAACAGATACAAGTTTAGATATTGGAGGTCCTCAGTCACCACAGTTTTGCTTCTCAGCATTACACTTTTAGGATATATTATTGCATGTGGCAATGGTATTTTCAATTTTGAAAGAATATTAGAGACATTAGAGGGCCTGGTAATTAATACTGTTCTTTGCTGACTTAAACCTAAAATTTTTATTAGAGCAATAACTCTAAAATAGTTATGGCTACCCTTATGGAGACTTACTTACTCTTAGACCCTTTACATGGATGTTCTCAAATAAAAGCCTCTAAGATAGTGATTACTTGTTGTTTTTTAAAAATTTTTTTAAATGTTTTTATTTATTTTTGAGAGACAGAGCATGAATGGGGGAAGGGCAGAGAGAGAGGGAGACAGAATCTGAAGCAGGCTCCAGACTCAGAGCTATCAGCACAGAGCCTGATGCGGGGCTTGAACTCAAGGACTGTGAGATCATGACCTGAGCTAAAGTCGGACGCTTAACCAACTGAGCCAGCCAGGCGCCCCAGTGGTTACTTGATTTTATAGAGAAAAATATGGAGGCTGAGAAAGGTTAAGTAATTTGATTCAGATCACATAGTTGAGAGAGCCAGGATTTCTGTCTCAAACACTTGTTCTGTTTTTTTTGTTTGTTTGTTTGTTTGTTTGTTTGTTCTTTGTTTTTTTAGCATGCTGTCTCCAGTTATCTTAGTTTTAAGAGTTGGAGATTCCATGTATGCTTTCCATCACTAAAAAATTAGATTATTATCATTCTACCTTTAAGGTACTTTGCGGCAAAGGCTGAGTTCAAGTGCTTCTCTCTGGAACTACCTCCCCTAGTCTCTTCCTCTGAACTCAGTCATCCCTCAGGTCCTGTGTCCTTATGGTACCTAGCATGTCTTTAGCTTATGAATACTTACTAGTTCTGCTATGAGAGTATTAGTTCTTTGAAGGCAAAATTCCTTTCTGTTCTTTGTTATCTTCAGTGCCTTTTTTGTTTTTTAATAATAAGAACCTCAATAAATATTTGTTAAATGAATTATGAGATAACAAACTTTTTAAAAACTTGTATTTCTCAGGTGCATGTCTTTTGGAATGTAAGGTTTATGAGCTCCATTTACATGCTACCTTTTTTCTTTCCTTCACAGCCAAACCTCTTAAAACAGTTACTTTTGCCAAGATTTATTGTCATATTTGGTGACTCCTTTTTCTGGCCTGACTTTAAATGACCAGTGGAATCATTTGACCTATTCCTTTGAAATTCTCTAGTGGTTCCTAAGATTCTCTTAGTTTTCTTATTTTGTTCTTTGTGGTCTATTTTTTGTTGTTTACTCTTCCAGTGGTAATGTTCTGTAGGATTCTGTCTTTGGTCCTCTTGATCATGCTGAGAATTTTGTCTAGGTGATTTCATTTTTCCATTCCTTGGCTTTGACCAGCTTCCATATCAGGAGTTGTAAATCACATATTCACAGGGGCCAGGTAGGTGACGTAAATGAGTGAAGAGATGAAGAATAAGGAATGACAGGACTCTGGTGGGTTAAAGAATCTATACCCTGACCAAAGTTCCAGCAGATTATTGCTATTTCAGAACTTGGTGTCCAATATTGACAGAGCTTCAGTTTTTCAGGAGAAATTAGAATTCGCTTTGAAACGTGAAGTTTCAGTGTTTCTAAATATGAACTAGTTTAAGATTTCAAACACAGTGCAAGCCAACAGAAAGCCTTTTTGAGTTTTCATGTTTACTTACGCTAACTTTATTATTCTTCTGACTCCTGGGTTTGTATCTCCACACCTGATTTTCCTGCTGAGCTCCGGGCTGGTCCTGTTCTGTTCTAGACTCTAGAGGAAGGAGTTCTGTGTTCCACAGGCATGTCAGAGACCATGAATGATCAACCTGTACTTCAGTCTTGTCTTACAAAGTGCTTGCAGTTTTAGAATCAGGCAGCTGCGAGTTTGAATCCCGATTCTACCATCTGCTAGGTCACTAAGCAAATTATTTCCTTATTATTTTTTTTAAAGTTTACTTATTTATTTTGAGAGAGAGAGAAGAGTGCAAGCGGGTGAGGGGCAGAGAGAGAGGGAGAGAGAGAAAGTCCCACGGGGCTCGAACTCACAAACTGTGAGACCATGACCTGAGCTGAAACCAAGAGTTGGACGCTCACCCGACTGGGCCACCCAGATGCCCCAGCAGATTATTTCTTTAAACTTCTGCTTGCTGTTGTGTGAAATGGGAGTAATATATACCTCATTGGGCTATTACGCCAGCACAGTGACCTGCATATAGTAACCACATACAGTACTAGATGCTCCCAGTTGCTATCCCTGTTTCAGTGAGTGGTATCACCACACGCCCACTTACTGGTACTGAAGAGTCATCCTCGACTCTTCCCTCTTATTTCTTCTTGAGGTCCTATTAGGTACCAGTCCTATCAACTCTGCCTTTAGAATGTATCTTTACTACTATTACTGTAGTTTAATCTCCTTTTTTGCTCATCGGTATTATTGTAGCAACCCTTAAACAGCTTTCTCAGTCTCTCTTTAAATCCCCTCCCCAGTCTGTTCTCCACTTGTGTCATGGATTGATGTCTTGCTTAAACTTCAGTCTGATCACACCATGCTTCTGCTTACAGTCCTTCAGTGGCGTCCTGTTGTTTCCAAATTTCCAGCATTTTAGCTTTTAATGTTCTTGATCTGATTCCTGCTCATTTTTTAGCCTCATTTCTTGCTTCGACTACCCAGATGGTACTTACATGTTCTTCTGTTTCTTCCTCAAACCACCCTTCACCTCGGTTCTACAGCTCCTTTAGAAATGAGCTCTAAAGGCATCCATCGCTTCCAGTAAGTTTTTTGACCCTCATCCTCTCACCTCAGGTCTGGGTTATATACCCCTTTTCATGTGCTCAGAGCCCCTGAGGATGTCTCTATCATAGCACTCTTCACAGTCTTTTGTAATAGTCTCTTTTTTCCACTAAGCTTCTTGAAGGCGGAGACCACATTACTTGAATGGCTTTGTATCTCCAGGGCTTAGAATAATGTCTGGCAAACAGTGAGCTCTCAGATGTTTGCGGAATGGATGCATTTGGTGAATGAATAAATTATCTTTTTTTCCTGGAGAAATTGTAGAAAAAGGATCTTAGGACCCTCAATTATAGTTGTAAGGCCTTTACAAATGTCACAATTCCCTTATTTTTCTTGTTTGAGGATTATGAGTACTTCTATTTATTATGAATCAATAATACTTATGTTCTTTAGAACAAAATACATTGTACTGTTAGTGTAAATAATTGTTGCTTGCAAGGGCTATAGTTTCTAATCTTTCTTTCTTTCTTTCTCTTTCTTTTCCTTTTTTTTTTTTTTTTTACTACATCCCACTTAGGTTCATTTTTCTCTTGCTTTCCTCTTGTTACAGTGTCAAATTCTTAGGATCTTGGGATCTTATTTTCTCCCACCCTCCCAGGAGCCTTGGTTTATATCAAGATTTCTCAGCTTCTGCACTGCTGACACTGTAATACAGATAATTCTTAGCTGTGAGGAGCTGCCGTGTACATTTTAAGATGTTTAGTATCATCCCAGGCCTCTACCTACTGTATGTCAGTAGTGCCCCCTAGTTTTGACAACTAAAAATGTCTTCAGACATTATCACATGTCTCTGTGGAACAGAAATCATCCCTGATTGAGAACCCTATTGGTTTATTGATATTCCCATCTCTCACCTTTATCCTCAAAGAGCCTCTCCTGTGGAGCATATGAGCATGATCTCCTGTCTTTAAAAAATCAACATCTTTTTCTAGTCACTCCTCTTTCGCCTTAACTTTTGCTCATCATCTCTCTCCTTCCTCTTCCCATCCGCTTTTCAGAATGGATTGCTTTCACCCAGTCCTCCCTCCCTTCCTTTCTCTTTCCTTTCCTTTCCTTTTCTTTTTTCTCTTCTCTTCTCTTCTCTTCTCTTCTCTTCTCTTCTCTTCTCTTCTCTTCCAACTCCATGATGCTTTCTGAAAGTGCTTTTGTGCCTCCATCCTTTTTTCCTGTGTCCTTGAAGTGACCCTTACCACCACCATGTAGTCTACGTTGTCATTATCTTTTAATCCTCTCTCCCTGTCCATCCCTACCCCTACTCATCCGCCCCATTCAGTCATAAAGTCTGTTCATTCTTCCTCTTGAATATTTCTAGAATCCACTTACTGATCTTTGAATCTCAAGTCTAGTTCTCTTCTATTTTCTATATTGTAAACTGGGTGACCTTTCTAAAACATAGTCATCCATGTCAGACCTCTCTCTCAATCATGAATTCTGGGGCTCTAGTATCTGCGTTTTGAAAAGCTTACCAGGTGATTTTTAAGCAACTCTAATTGCTTCATTCTCCTTTTTAAGAAACATTTCTTTGCTCTTAGGAATTCCTAAAATACTTACTGTTAGTTTTACGAGGCACTTCCTGATGTGATCCCAGTCACATGGCAGAGCCATTTTTGTGACAAATTAAAAATGACTTAGGTTCTTTTTAAACAAGTGTTTTATGACAAGTCAGTATTTAGTCAGTTATTAATACATTTTTTTTATCACCACCAATAAAATTTATCATTGAGGGGAGGGATCAGGAAGAAATGTGGGTGTTTTCTGACTTAATGGTTAATATTAAGTATCTGTGACAAATTTGACAGCTAAGTTGCAAAGTATTTAAATAATTTTTTTTCTTTCAGGTATTTATAACAGCAATGATGTAGCAGTATCCTTTCCAAATGTAGTATCTGGCTCAGGATCTAGTACTCCTGTCTCCAGTTCTCATTTACCTCAGCAATCGTCTGGGCATTTGCAACAAGTGGGAGCTCTCTCCCCATCAGCAGCATCATCTGCAGCCCCAGCTGTTGCTACAACTCAGGTAAATTATTGCAGTGCTATGAAGTGACCTGTAGGTGGGTTTGTTGTTTCTGAAAGCGAATTCCATTAGGGAGGAAAGAAAGAAAATAGGGCTTCCTATAGGAATTTCTAAAATGCCTCAATTTATTTTGACATGTTAGTGGAAATAATAGACATATTTACATGGTATTTATGAGAGACGACAAAGGAATATGTTGTCTTCAACTGACTCTTTTTAGTTTCTGAGTTTCTAATTTTGTCCTAATGTAAACTGGTAACTTGGTGGGGACTTTTTCTTTTAAAAAGTAGGACTTGGGGTGCACGGGTGGCTCAGTTGGTTAAGCGTCTGATTCTTGGTTTCGGTTCAGGTCATGATCTCGTGGTTCATGGGTTCGAGCCCCACGCTGGGCTCTGTGCTGACAAACCGGAGCCTGCTTGAGATTCTCTCCTCCTTTCTCTCTGCCCCTATCTCACTCTCTCTTTCAAAATAAATAAGTAAACTTAAAAAATAAAAATAAAAAAAGTTAAAAATAGGACTTCAAAAGTGTGAACCGATTTTGTGGTTTTAAAAATTCCTTTTATAATTTTAAAAATCACAGAAATAATATATGATCGTCTGCTGTCTAAATTTTCAAAAACCAGTGTAGGAGAATATAGGTTAAAGAGTGATTGATCCCTTTGAGTACTATATTGTTTTCTTCCTAGTGGGAGAGGAAAGAATGTACATGAATATTATAAATAAGTGACTCTGTTGGTGATTGTGCATAAATTTATCCCTTTCCTTCACTTTAGACTTGTAACTTGATAGGCCAGTAGTCTTCAGGAATCCTTAAAAGCAAGAGTCAAATCAGAAAAACCATAATCTTGTATTTATAAATAGGACAGTAAATTGGCAAAGCTGTACACACATACCTACTCCCTCTCCCCCACCACCTCACCAAAGGTGTAATAATGTAAAATTCCTAAAGTATATATAGATATTTTTATTTGGAATTCTTTATAATTTTACTTTAATTTTATCCAAGCTTCTAGCAGTAAATCTTAGTATTTAGAGAAATTTATAAAAGACAAATTCCTTTAAAAAAATTGCTTTTAAATGTTTGTTTATATTTGAAGGAAAGAGACAGAGCGTGAGCCGGGGAGGGACAGGGAGAGAGACACACAGAATTCAAAGCAGGCTACAGGTTCCGAGCTGTCAGCACAGAGCCTGATGCGGGGCTCGAACCCATGAGCCATGATGAGATCACGACTTAAGCTGAAGATGGACGCTTAACCAACTGAGCTACCCAGACGCCCCATATAGACAAATTTCTAATTACAAACTATGAGCTAGTTGTTTGTAAGTTGCTATAAATTTATGCTTTACATATGTGTTCATAATTTCCATTGTCCAGGCCTTTTTTGGAGCACCTGAGTGGCTCAATTGGTTAAGCGTCTGACTTCGGTTCAGGTCATGATCTCTCAGTTTGTGAGTTCGAGCCCTGTGTTGGGCTCTGTGCTGATAGCTCGGAGCCTGGAGCCTGCTTCAGATTCTGTGTGTGTGTCTCTCTCTGCCCCTCCTCCACTTGCATTCCATCTCTCTCTCTCTCTCTCTCTCTCTCTCTCTCTCTCTCTCTCTCTCTCTCAAAAATAAATATTAAACAAGAGTTAAAAAAAATATATACACACTTTTTAAGTATTTTCTGTAAGCTGTACATCAGAGTACAGCCTTAGTTATTTTTAAAAATATGTAATGGCTCAGCGCAGTCACCATTATAATTAGATCAGGTATTAGAATAAACAACAGACAGTTCAGCACAGAAAACCAGTGGTGTGATTAGTGGTATCATGTTTGAAAATGAAAGTTAACTATGTGGTGAACCTCTCAACCTGAATAAGGGGAGTTTGACTAATTTGGGAGAGTTTTTTGTAGCTCATTTCACTAGCCCTGGTGAGATAGGCAGCATAACAGGGGTGTGGGGTTAGAGAGGGTGAAAGGATAAATGAGAGAATGGTTCTTGTAAATAGTTTCATCTCTTTTAATTAAGTGTAGCCATATGCTGTTGATAGCTTTCTATCCTTGGACAAAGTCTCACATGAACATTTCCAGTGTGCGTTTTTCTTTTCTTTCTTTATAAAAGTCTGTTTTAATTACTCTCTGGTTAATTCCAGGCTGAATTAAGCAAAAATCTCATTTCTTCTCATTCATTATGTTTGTGGTTTTGGGGGTTGGCATTAGGGAGGTAGATGGGGGAAGTGGTGGTGAAGAGAAATTTATAGCTAGAGGGAAAATTCCACTTAACATATGACTCAACTGAAGAACAAAGAAATCATAGTTGCAAGTAATCCAGGATTCAGTCCAATTAAAATCCTTACTGTTTATCCTCTTTCCATGTTCAGTAAGATGGGTCTCTTATAAATATGATCATCTAGTTAGACTCAAATGCTGCATGCTGAGACAACTGCATCTATGATTCTGTCCGGCAGTAAATGCTTTCTGCCTTCAAGCTGAAGCTTATTTAGCCTGGCTTATCTGTGCTGCTGTAGCAACCATCAGTCTCCAGGCAACTGAGGCACATTGACCTCTCAGTTGAACTGAGTGCAGAACTACTTCAATTTAGCTGCCTGAGACCATAGTATTGGTATTGAATGTGCAAAATGTGAATTTTCTAGGCAACGTGTGAGGGAAAGGGTACAAAAATATTTAGAATAAAGGGAACGTTTAGCTAGGACTCTGACAAATTGGGATGTACTTGGTGATTGAATCCTCTCTTCAAATTGACAAGTTTATTTCTGGTTAACTTTTATATGGGCCCTGTTTGTTTTCAAATTGCACAATTCATTGTGTTTAGGTAATCAAATCGTAGTCTGTTATTTAGGGTTTCTTTACAGGTAGCTGATTAGCAATGCTGTAAGTGGGTTAGTTAAAATTACCGATATTTAAAACGTGATTATGGAAGTCTTGTTACAATTGTAACATCACACTAGCAAGCAAGTATTTTAGAAAATATAAACAGATAATGGAAATGTTAAATTTGAATAATGCCCTGCTCCCCCCCATCCCCCCCTGCCAAATTTAATGAAGGTAGTAGTTTTTAGTGACTGGCCTGGTGCCAGCAGGATAAAAATCCAGGGGTCATTCTTGATCTTTCTGGCCTCGGTTTTTTAAGTAAGATAGACAGGCCTCTTGTTTGGCTTATTTGCTGTCTTAAGAATTGTTCCTTGGAAAGTGGTCAGGGAGGTAAGATCAGGAAGAGCTTAATAGAAATTAAAAACTGAGAATAGAATTGTGCCTTAATGGGGGGAAAAGGAGACACTTGTAAAATTGTAGGGGAAAACGTGATGCTTAGCAGCCCTAATTTGAAAACACCTTTTAAAAATGTTTGATCAGCTAGTTTTATATTGTTCAGTGTTAAATCCTTTTGTTTTATTTATTTGTTTTTAGAGTAATTATTCTTTCAGATAACAATATAGTTAATAGTTTTTAACATTATTGGAAGATAGAACTACTGTTCATATGATTTATTTTAAATGATGTGCTCTGCCCTTGTTGTATCATGAGCAGAGGTATAAATTAGTTTCTGTAGGTGTGTCATTAATTTTTCATTTTGCCTTTCAAATTCCACTCTGTCTCCTAGTTCTACATTCATTCTGTTTGTCTTTTGGGAAAATTCAAGTGCTTTTGTTTGAAGGATGATTCCTTTAATAAACAAATTTTAAGACTGAATGTAATGAAAAGTAGTTGTATTTTCTGCATTCTGGGTTTTGCTTTTGGGCACACACTTCATAAATATAATCCTGGTTTCTTGATAACTCTGTATTTACTATCATAAACAATAAATTTAAATAATTTTAGGTGAAGGAACTTTCAAGCTTTATTAATGTGATACTTAGTAAATGCAGGTGTTTAAGTATTTTTAAGGTACAGTTAATTTAAGGATTAATATTTTGCACATTTCTGTGAGACTTTTATTTCAGGCAGCTTTGAATACTTTGTTTTCCAATATGATAACTTTGTGGTGGTGGTGGTGGTGTGTGTGTGTGTGTGTGTGAGTTGTCTTAGGTGTAGTCCTCAATTTCCTTTCAGATGATGTCTGTCTGATATGACATTTCCATTCTGTTTGAGAAAATGGCTCAGTTTCCCAGGCAGATAGACGTGACTTCAGAAGATCTCTGACTTGATTGGTCAGAATGAAAGTTTCACCTTTTATATTTTAAATAGTTTCATAATGACTTGTAATTTCAAGGACATTAACATTCTGAGCAAAATAAGTTTTTATAAGTGCTTTGTGATGTCACTTGCCATTGGGCGATGTACAGGTTCAGTAACCGTGCAGCGTTGGTTGTCTGGGAAGTGGGGGAACTAAGTTTGGAAGCCAGGCAGTCTGCCTCTGGAGGCTGCTGTCTGGTTTACTGAATCCCTCCCTCCCATAAAAATGAATTTCCCAGCGATGTGCCTCTGTGTCAAGAGGTATCTCTTTGAAAAACATTGTTAGGAATGTTACTGTGTCCATTTGTGTGCCATAATGCCAAACAGCAGAAATTTGAGTCAGAAATCCATGGTTCCAGGAGCTTTCCTACTCACGAGTATAACTATGGGCGGGGCTTTTTAAATTTGTGGGTGTCAGTATTTCTCATGTGTAAAATAAAATACTTTAAATACATGTCCTACCGGCTATAGGGACAGGTACATTATGAAGTTCAAATGAGAATACTTTCTAGACCATAAAGTACTTTGGAATTAAAGGTTATTACACTGATGTTACAATTTTTTTAGGACTTAATTTTGGCTGTTACAGAAACAGCCTGTTTACCAGTGAGATAAATTGTACAGAAGCACTTCCCTTACTAAAAATAGTATTAAAAATTTTTGTTAAGATTTATAATTCCATGTTAACATAGGTATATGAATGTTAGTCATTTTAGGTTCAGCTGTTGACTGAGGTTTTTCCAGTTCTTAAATTATTTCAATAGCTGCTTTAGTCCTTGGGGACTAAATTTTTTCCCCTAAAGTTGGGTGATGTATTGATTAGGTATTAACCAATTAGGAAACCTGCTTAGAGTTGGTTGGTTATTCTGCCATCCTCTTGTCCAATCATGAGTGTTCAGTGATGGTTTAACTATAATTTAATCCCTCCCACTACTTTATAGAAACTCAATTGTGGGGCATTTCAGTATTAGCCTAAACAATGGTTTTGAATACGTTAAGCTCCTAACAATTAGGGAGCAGTTTGAGGCATTGAATAATGTGGAATGATGCAATTGAACCTGACAGCTTTAACAGTCAGCCTACTCATGGGACCTGAAAGTTGTTCACACTTGGTTTCATCTCTCATCACACGCTGAGTATTAAAGCCTTACTGGTGGGAGCTGACACAGAAATGGGGTCTGTTATCAGAATATGTTTCATAGTGCAAAGTTTGAATTGAGTTGGAGAATATCTGGAACTTTCCGTTGTTCTCTAATTTTTCCTGGAAACTTTTCTGGTCAAATTGTGTTTGCAAATTGAAAAGATGTATAAATGATCATTAAAATATTTGAATTTTATTGTATTTGCAGTATTGCTATACTATTAAAAAAATTTTTTTTAATGTTTATTATTTTTGAGAGAGAGAGAGACAGAGAGCAAGCAGGGAAGGAGCAGAGAGAGAGGGAGACACAGAATCTGAAACAGGCTCCAGGCTCTGAGCTGTCAGCACAGAGCCCAACGTGGGTCTCAGACTCACAGACCACGAGATCATGACCTGAGCTGTAGTCAGCTGCCCAACCGACTGAGCCACCCAGGCACCCCTGCACTATTGCTATATTATTACCAAAGAATACATAGATTACAATATCATTGCATAATGAGACATTTATACCATCTAGTTTTTCTTAGGGAAATATGTTTTAATCTTTGAAGTCTAGCCATATTAGTATCAAAATTTAATTGATATATTATATTCTCTAATGAAGTTAATGAAAAAATGGAAGCCGTAATAGCTTATGAAAATAATTTTTAAAATAACAAGTTAAAGTTTGCTTACCATGTGCCACGGATTCTTTATAAGCCCTGTATCCTAACTCAGTTAATTCTCACAGTATTCTTATGAGGGTGGGTACTCTTATTATCTCTGTGCTTCCAGATGGAAATTGAGGACAGAGAGGTTCTAGTACCTTGCCCTCGGTGAGAAAGCTTGATTTATGGAAGATATAGTGATAAAAGTATTCTCTTCTAAGGATGTATATATGAGATAGAAATTTTTTTTTTTTTTAATTTTTTTTTCAACATTTATTTATTTCTGGGACAGAGAGAGACAGAGCATGAACGGGGGAGGGGCAGAGTGAGAGGGAGACACAGAATCAGAAACAGGCTCCAGGCTCTGAGCCATCAGCCCAGAGCCTGACGTGGGGCTCGAACTCACGGGCCGCGAGATCGTGACCTGGCTGAAGTCGGACGCTTAACCGACTGCGCCACCCAGGCGCCCCGAGATAGAAATTTTTAAAAGTAATATTCAATTTAGTGAATCTGACAAGATTTTGAAAGAATATATTTTATATCATATGTCAGGGTTGGAATGCTTGAAGAAGCTCTACTGTGTTTTGAGCTTGTTTGAATCATGTGATTTTAATGTTTATTGACAGGTTAATTGTGCATTTAAAAAAGCTTACTATAACCCTTTCCTGTATGATCAAAGTATAAAGTTTCATATCCACCTCTAGGTATTGCTATGATACTTTCCAAAAGTGAAGTTTTTATAGGTTCTGTTCTCTCAAACTGAATTTTTGTTGTTTATTCTGTATTATTCTGCCTTTACCAACATTTGGGAGGAAAAAAGCCCTAACAAAACAGCATCCATTTTTGTCTGATATTCAAATAATTGAGTAGGCTTAGTCTGACTTTTTTCCTTCATAATCTGACTCTTTTAGAAGGAACCAAGTGCCTAGGAATTGGGTAGTGTTGCTTTGCAGCTAGAGTTCTTTTAAAATTTCTCCGTGGTCATAAGCAGACATTTGAAATATAGGAGGTGAACTATTAACAGCAGGGGAAATTTCAAGCTGAAATGTCATTTTAATCTTGTTAATATTTTAATATGGTCCATGAGTCTACTTATGAAACAATAAATTTCTTTGATTTGATTTGCTTTGAGTTGGAATACTGCCTTGGTAGAGACCTGTGTGTCTTTCTAGGTGTTTTAGTATAACTTATTCTAAATTTGCTTAGGGTTCTTTGACTCAGGCACCTAAACATACTCTTTTTTTTTTTTTTTTTTTTTCAAAGTAGCTTGAATTTACCTCAATAATTATTCAATTTATTCTTCCTCTACTTGCCTTTGGGTCCATCTGGTAAAATACCTCTCTTACTGAGGCTTTATTACTAGAGTATTAGAATAAGTGTTCTATAACATCTTGGGTGGAAGTGGTTCCTTTCAATTAATCTTGGGGAGGGAACAAAAACTCTGAGGTATCATATATTGGAAATGAAAGCAGAAGTTTATTACGGCGAGGCACCTGGCTGGCTCAGTGGGTTAAGCCTCAGACTCTTGGTTTCAACTCAGGTCATGATCTCATGGTTTGTCAGATCAAGCCCCATGTCGAGTTGGGGAACACAGAGTCGGCATGGGATTCTCTATCTCTCTCCCTCTCTGCCCCTCTTTCCCATTCCCTCCCCCCTCTCAAAATAAACGAACTTAAAAAAGTTTATTATGGCAATATGAACTTAAAATATTTACTAAATATTTTTATCTTGATCTAATCTAACCTATTTTGATTAACACTGTGTTGATTAGATGATATGATTTCAGTGAGACACTATTAACTAGTTTGTCTTATCATTTTTTTGTTTTGTTTTAACTTCTAATTTTGTTTTTGTTTTATTTTAAGTTTACCTATTTTGAGAGAGAGAGAGAGAGAGAGAGAGAGAGAGAGCGCGCACGCGCAAGCGTGAGCAAGGGAGGGGCAGAGAGAGGGAGAGAGAGAATCCCAAGCAGTCTCAGTGCTGTCAGTGCAGAGATCATGACCTGAGCTGAGATCAAGAGTAGGTCACTTAACTGACTGAGCCATCCAAGCATGCCTTAACTTCTTACTTTGAAATAATTATAGATGTACAGTATATAGAAAAGTTGCAAAAGTAGTAGAGTTCACATATATCTTAGATTTCCTTCCTTCGGCCTCCCCAGAGTTAACAACTATTCTTATAGTGCCGGTAGATTCAAGGAGGATCTCTGTCCCTAGTAGCCCTTCCGCTTACTTGGGCAAGATAAAATTGGAATGTCCTAAGGTGGGTGGTTCTCTCCAAAAAGAATTGCCTGTCTTTTATATCAGGTCTCCTGAAGCAGACTTCTGGTGTGTGAATCATTGGCTTTTGATGCTCTTTTAAAAATTCCCATCTGACATACTCTGTGAGAGAAGTATGTGTATGTTGTTTTCTTTATTCCAGATTTCTTTTACAATGAAAGCTTTCAAGTGCCCTTTATGTTTCTTTACCAGTGTTTCTTTAGGTTCACATGAACTTCCTTCTGTCCTCCAGAATCTTAGTGCTTTCACTTGTTAAAGACAACAGAAAATTTTGAGTCTACAAAATGTCCAACATTATATGTATGCTCTCCTAAGTAAGTTGCCCCTGCCCACCTCACTTACCCTTCTTATTGCTACTAACTTGTAGAATCTTTTCACTAAACTGATGAGGGTTTCTTGGCCCAGAGGTGGCAACAAGCTTATCGTGGGTTCCCAACATTAACCATTCTAAACATCATTTCAGAAGTATTGGCTAAGCAGTGTCAGACATTTGTGGATTCATAACTCTTGTTACCGCTTAAAATGACGTTAATGACTTGAGTTTTAATGTAGAGTGGTTTAGATGTTTTAATACACCATAAAATGCTACCTGATAATATTAATAACTTTTAATCTCATTCCAAAGTTTCTGGTTTCAATAAATGCAATAATTCTTTAAAAACAAACTACCAGGTAATTTTTACTCATTCAGGGAATTTGGGAAATTGATCATTTAGGAGGATGAAAAATGTATTCCCATTTTAGGTTTTTATTTTATTAACTTTACTTTTGTCTGCCACCTTTATAAAATACCTACTTTCTTCTTTTGGAATTATGCTAAAGATGATTTATCTTCTTCTTGATGATAGTCATTATGCAAATCAGTTATTATGCAGTACTGCTCTGCATTTTGATCCTGTAGTATGGTGGGTCTAATGTGTGATAGAGACACTAAGATAATTTGAAGACTGCATCAAAAAATTTGAAAGCTAATAAGGATAAATATAAAGCCCTTGCAGGAAGAATTCTTCCTGAAAAAGGGTATTTCTGATTGGAGTAGGATCTTTTGATTCTTATCAAGAGACTAGGGCAGCTCATAAAACTGATAACCCAACTGGTGTAACGTTAGTTAAGTGTCAACCGTTATGACGACTGCACGAAACAGGAGAGCCAGAAGGCTGAGACGCAGGTTTAAGGCATCTAGACGTCCATGTTCTTTGAGCGCCACCTCACTCCTCTTTTTCTCTTTCTTCTCCTCCTGTCAGCTGTTGATTCCTGCTGCCAGCAGATATCTCAAGAAATGACTTTTCTTCCTCTTTCTAGTGAATTTTCCACTTTTTAATCTTTTATATGCTTAGTTGATCTTTTTAGAATTGTATCTAGAGTAAGAGCAAATCGGCTCTGCAAAGGATATTTTTAAGTGTAAGGTACCTGAGATGTTAGCACATGGGACTAGTAACATCTGTACTTTTCTGTTTGTCTGTTTGGTGGTTTTTCTTACCCTAAGTTATTTTATGAGTAACCAAGAGGTAAAAAAACAAAACACCTAGCTATATTTCCATTTATGAATTGTATATTTTAGTATGCTACACTACTAAATACCTGGTAAGCATCTAGTATGATCTTGAAGTTAAAATTATGACTTACCTTTTCCTGAGGGCTAATTGATTGTTAAGCAAGACTTTATGGTGTACATTTATTGGCTTTGTATACACATCTTTAATAGGAAGAAAAATGAAACCCAGAAATTGACCAATTAAACTTAGACATTGAAGAATGAACTAGGAAATATACCCTTTGAAACAGTGGAAAGCAAGGACATGATTCTATCTCACAGACTACTTCTGTGAATTGTAAAGTCCAGTTTTCATGCCCAGTAAGTTGGCCAGAAGCCATATATAATGTCAGGGTCTGAATCTTCCCAGAAACCCAGTTTATTTTCTGTAATATTTTGCTTTTTATAACTACTGTGTCGACATGTCTTGGTCTCCTGTGTGTAGTTAGTTGTACGTGTGGTAGAACATCCCACATCTTTTGTCCTACGATTACTTAGCCTCTTTATATTCGAATTGCTTCAAGCCTTTGAAATTCTTTTCCAGAATTCTGTTATGAAATAACTATACAATAATTTCATTTTATAAAAGGTTAAGTTTGATCTCATTCATGAAAAAGAATAAGAAGTCTGCTTTAAATCTATGGTTATGTTAAATCTGAAAAGTATTGAGGCTAGGAATAGCCTTCTTAGAGTAACAGTATTTTGTGTACAGGAGATTTGCTCCCAGAATGCCACATTTTAAGGTTATAATATTCTTAGAAAGTGGGAGAAAGCATTCACATCAAAGAAGGCATTTTTATTACATTGGATTACGCAAGACTTTGGCCAGCCTCCGTAGCGTCATCTGTTTAAGGGTTCATTTTCCCTTGTTTGGCACAAGGCCCAGTAGAGGCCCTCAGAATTGTGGTTAGCAACATGAATGAATTACAAACTTTGGACCAGCTCTTCAGTTAGTGGAGCTGGCTTCCTGCCAAAAAGACAGTGCCTTATATGGGGTCAGGGCAAAGCTGTGATTCGTTGAGCTCTGCATTGTATAGAAAACATACTTGTGATGCCTGTTTGCTTTCTTTTAAAATAAAAACAAAACAAAACAGAAAAAGCAGCAGGCTTCCAAGTCTATCAAAATAGGAAGTAACAGAATAGTGTGCAGGTTTTACTAATGACAGAGTTAAGCAATGGAAATATAGCTCTGTGTAGTTAAAATACTAAAAGTAGAAATTGGCCCTTTTGACCTCCTTAGCCAGCCTGTGATGTAAGGGACTGAAGCATTTGTTAGACATCTGTTGTCTACCTGCCTTTATTTTGTAAATGGTTTAATAAGATTAAATAATTAGTCATATGTTCACATGGTTACCATGCCACTGGGTTTTGTTAGTGACTAGATACTTTGAAATTAAAGTTAGCGTAGTTAACTTTGAATGTGCCAGTCTTTGTTTTTTTTATTTCGCATTATTTCAAAAAAGTTGAAATGTTGGAATGGTAAAACAAGAAAGAATAAAATTTGCTCTTTAGAAAGTCAGGGATGTTTGCTTATATTCTTAGGTTAGAGAAAACAGTTGCTAGGTCTATTAGGAAAAGTGTGAAGATATTTTCTAATATCATTCATTTATTTTTGTAATTCTTTTCATTTAGGCAAATACCCTATCTGGATCTTCTCTTAGTCAGGCACCATCTCATATGTATGGCAATAGATTAAATCCAAATTCATCAATGGCAGCTCTTATAGTTCAGTCTGAAAACAGTCAAACAGGTAAGTTTTCAAGAATTTTTCAGCTCTCCCCCAGCGTAAATCCCGCCCCCCCCCCCCCCCATCCCTGCCTTTGGCTCATTTTCTTTGAAAAGTCTAAAGGTGTGGTTAATACAGGATTGTGCCCACCCCCACCCCCAACCAAAAGAGTCACAGTTGGAAGTAAATAGTGTGCGGTGCTGCAAAATAGTGATGTGCTTTTTTTACTGTCTGAAATGTAAATGTTTAAGCAGAGCCATCAGCAGGCAGGAATGCAACAATGTCTCCTGTGACTTTTGTGATTGATGTGTTCAGTTCTCAGTTCTGTGCAATGAAAGTAACATAACACTGGGCTTTTCTGTGAATAGCCTAAACCTTTATTTGCATAATTCATGAAATTGCATTACACAAACTTGGTTAAGAAAAAATCCTGTTAGAGAATTTCTACAGTGTTTAGTAATCCTGTGAATTTTTACCAGTTGACATTTTGTAGCATTTGCCTCTTGTACTGTTTTAATGAGCCACTGGATTTGCTTTGTTTCATTCCATCCTTAAGGATTTGTTGACATGTCCAAGTAGTCATGCCTGTTTGGGGGAAGGGAATGGGTTTAGCAGTTCACCAAGAATGGATCAGTCATGTCTTTACCCTTTCAGGTCAGAGGTTACCTGACTCAGAATAAGGGGAGGACAACCTTGAAAGAGGCCAGATAGGGTGATTTTATAAGGAACTGACTGTAGGGGAGACACAGGTTACTTGCCAGGCAGAGATATTTGGTGTTACCTAAGAATTATTTTGAAGAAATTAATTTTTTCCTTTTAAGTCCAGCATGCTATCTTCCTACTTGTTTTTGTCAATTTAAATATTTAGTGTTATATTTAACTTTATTCTTGGTGTGAAGATCCGTGTAATATGTGTAATTTTAGTTATGGTGTGTGGCTTTATGTCGTCCACTATGTATTTTATGACTTGTCTTGGGATGCAAAGTGTTAAAAAATACAAAGCATAAGGATTTGCTGTGATAAGCATACAGATTAGCTGTCCACAGCTGTGATTCATTACTTTAACCGTAGAAATTAAAAGTGGCTGAGGGGAGGGTACTGCAAATGCAAACCACGCTTCTGTGCTGTAAAATTGAAAGGAATGAAAGAATGGAACATAATCCATGGCCTTCTACACCCACAAAAACGTGTAGGGACAACGCCTTACATGCCACAGTTCAGCAATTCTGAACTAGCAACATACTAGATCTACTTTCAGAGTAACTGCAAAGTAGTGGTAAAGGTTTTATGTACGTTTTAGGGAAAATCAGGGCAAGAGCTTAAAACCTCTTATCTAGCGAGAGTCACTTTATCAGCTATGAAATATTTACACTGCAGATCAAGATCTCGGAGACAATGGCCGCAGCCTTGCTGGCAGAGGAAGCTCACCCCGAGGAAGTCTCTCACCGCGGTAAGCGCTGTTTACTCTGCAGAGGCGAGGCAAAGGAGACGTTTGGAGATTTGGAAACTACTTTATCTCCTATCAGAGCACACATTTGTGAGGCTGTAAAAGCATTCTGTAGATAAGAAGCCTGTCTGGACAGTCAAGAAAAATGATTCTCAATTAATTTGAATATTAATTTAAACACATGGTCAGACTTTAAGCTTTTAGAAGGACCTACCTTTTCTTAGATTTCCAGTCAATTTGAACTCTCTTGTTTTTATCATTTGTACATTTAGCGACTGGTACTGTTAAATACGTTAATTTGGCTAATTCTTTTTGGTTATGAAATAGTCTTTAAAACCTCTCGAAGCTACCGACTCCAGGCTTTCAACTTAGGGTTCCAGTTTTAGCTCTGTTGTAGGCAATGCACTTGAACCCTTTCATCTCCGGTTCCTAGTTCTTGGGGCTCATTTCTGAATTCCCTCTACTTCTCGGGGCTCCTGGGTAGCTCAGTCGGAAGAGCATGGGACTCTAGATCTTGGGGTCGTAAGTTCGAGCCCTACATTCGGTGTAGAGATTCCTAAAAAAAATAAACTAAATAAAATAAAGTAAAATCCCTCTAGTTCCTAAAATTGTTTGAATCAAAGTATAATAAATGTTTTACATTGTTCTGTAAAATTGTCTTAGATATTATCTGAACGAACTTAGGTGCCTTAAATATCTCTGATAGGAGATAAAGGAGTTAGCAGGACACTCTTAGCAAAGTTCTACTGAAATGGTTGAATTTTTCTGAGCACAGTCTAAATGCCCACATCTTCTGTTCTCAGTGGGGAGAATGGCAGAAGGGAATATTGTGCCAGCTTATGGAAAACAGTCGAACTTTAGGCCCTAGCTCTCTTTTTATTAATTATATACGACTTTTAACTTCTATACCTTCTTCTAGTTTGTTTGCTCTCTGCTGTCTAATTTTGTAAACTGTGCCTCAAGCGTGGTTAGACTGGGTGAGAATGGAGAACAGAAGGAGAGAAAAGCCCATTCTGGAGTCTTTTTTTTTTTTTTCAACTATGCAAACTTAAAAATTCTATTAAAAATTAAATTTTTCATGCGATGATACTGTTAGTATCTGTTGTTGTATTGCTGATATATTGATAATGTCTGTTAAGGAACATCTTTATCAGTAGATTAGTTCAGTAACGTCGAATTTTGCTATTTTCTAGTGGTACCACTCACTAGGTGTGTCTTTTCCTATAAAATTCTTGGATGACCTAAAAGTAGTAGTATTTTTCATAATTGAGCACTATAGGAAATGAAATATTTCTTCTTTTGAAACTAGGAATCAGAAGCACACAATGATAACATCAACGACTAATTTGTAATTTTATGCTGTGATTACTTCTGTACTATTCTATTATTCTTCTTTTCAAAGTAGAAAACTAGGCGGACTTTTGCTCGTGTGTTTAGTGGAGGAAGCATGTCCATGTTCCCCTCTTAAAATATCCTAGAAACTACCCAGAAATTCTGCGAGATCCCTTAGTGCTATTTTGCTTAGCACAATAGTTCTCAGGTTTTCATTAGCTAAATGGAATTTCCAACAATAAATCATACTAAATTATTTTTAGCATATATTTCCAACTTTATATTATCCTTTAAAAATCAGCCTGACATGTAATAGCCTAAAGTATCCTGGCATAATGTATTATTTGAAGAGGGATGGTCAACTATATGTAGCATGTGATGTTTATGTGTAGAATAAAAAACCTCATTTGTCTAACTTGTTATTCAAAGAGATTTTTATAGAGAAGCATACTGAGGCAGTGGCAGAACACCGGTGGTTGTTAGAGACCTGAGTTGTGGCCCCAGCTCTGCCATTTATTGGCAGTGTGTCTTTGGACAAGTCACTAAAGCCCCATCTTGTTTCCTCCTGTAGAAATGGAACCAATAAGCCACGCTTTTGACTTCTCTCTCTCTCTCTCTCTCTCTCTCTCTCTCTCTCTCTCTCTCTCTCTCTGGGTTGTTCTGACGATCATATGAGATAATTACATGGAAACACTTTGGAAACTCCAAAGCCCTTTACTAATATATTATGTTAGTGTAGAGGCTGGAGACCAGAAATGGGCATGCTTACCAATTTAAGACAAAAAGTGGACGAGAGAACATTATATATTTATCTTAATATAAGTAATATTTGCTTTGAAAGAGTTAGTTATTACCATTTGAAGTATAGGTCTAAGACGTTTTAGAAAAATGTGTATAAAGGGCTCAAATAAAAATTTACTTTGGTCTTGCTAATGCTCCTTAATCCTGAAAATACTAGAAAATAAGTATTTTTTACTTTAAAACAAAGGGTTCCTTCAAAATCATCTTTTTACTGATATTTGAGATTCTGTTGATTGTGTATTAAAATGCTTTCTACATTATTATAATTGTACAGTGTTCCTCTGGTGTTTTGCATATTAAAGCAGAATTGTGGAACTCTTCTTTTCTGGCTAATTATTTTAAAGTTTTCTAATACTATCTTTCCCTCCTTTGTCTAAGGCTGTATCAAGTTCTTTTACAGCTTATTTCAGAGATTATTGGTGTTGTGTTTATGTGTTCTAGTGGTTTTTAATTACTGAGTCTAGCCAGCTATTCCTGTGATTTTTATAATTTGGGGAGGAAGAATGGTAATTACTCAATTTTAGGGTGGATAATGGTTTTATCATTCTTCCAGCATAGGCAGCCTAGAGTTAGAAAACTTGTACGGGAAACGGGCCAGCATAAGGTAAGAAGCGTAAATGCACTCTCTTTCTGTTTAACCTGAGAGTTAATATTTTCAACAGATCTCCTGTAAGCAGCTTACAGATTCGCTATGATCAACCAGTCAACAGCAGTTTGGAAAATCTGCCTCCAGTAGCAGCCAGCATAGAACAGCTTTTGGAGAGGCAGTGGAGTGAAGGACAGCAGTTTTTATTAGAACAGGGTACTCCTAGTGACAGTAAGTATTCTTTTCATGTCTTTACAGAAAGATAGATGGACAGACAGACAGATGGATGGATGTAACAGACACACTTCATCAGGAGTAGCAGTGAAATTATGAAATATGTTTTCTGTAATATGGTGAGAAAGTATAGAGTGGTGGTTTAATAGGGATTCTACAGTTTTACTACTGGACTTCACTTTACCTGTTCTTAACAATATGATCTTGGGCAAATTTCGTGATGTCAGTATGCTTTAATCTCCCATTTGTAGAATGGGACTAATAATGTACCTATATCATAGTGTTGTTTTGAGGATTAAATGGCATAAAAAATGTGAAGAACATTGCGTAGCTCATAGTAAGCACTTATCTGTTGAGTGGTTATTATTACTCTTTTGAATTAGTTTCACGTTGGTACTTTGTTCTTACCAGTTTTCACATTTTGCTAAAACACGTGAGTTACATCTTCTCTTCACTTGTTGGAAGAAAACTTGCTTACCTCTAGAGAATTCATTTTTAAAAATGCATATAGTCAAGTATGGCAAGCTGTCTTCCTAATTTTACAATTTAGATGAGCAAGAATAACGATTACTAAATTACATACAATTTTCATTCATTAAATATCATTCACTTATTAAGTTGTATCATATATCTATATCTATATCTATACCTATATATATATCTTTATATACATATTTAGTATTTCCAGTGTTAAGTATTATGGAGGGCCATGGGTGAAAAAAGCCAAAAAAGCAAAGTTCCTGTAAGTGGTAGGTACCTGGAGAAGCTGGGATAGTGTTAAGGATATATATTTTGGGGGGAAAAAATAGATGGTTTTTTATCATTTGGGGATATAAACTTTTGCTAGTTTATTATATTAAAACAAAACATTTTGCTTCTTGTTAGTAGACAAGTGCCATAAATTGTGGGGTTTTTTGTTTTGTTTTGTTTTGTGTGTGTGTGTGTGTGTGGTTTGTTTTTTTTTTTTTTTTTTTTTTTTTTTTTGGTGAATGGTGCCTTGACAAAAAATGCTAATTGTGAGGAAATTCATGCCGGGATAATCCTTTAAACATGATAGCTGGAGGACAGGTTTAGCTTAGTCTTATTGCATCTCATTTGGGTACACTAAGGACTTCTTTGTGGGATTTTGAAGAGGAGGGATAAAAGTTAAATCCTTGGGAAATGACCACAGACGGCTGTACCAGTACAGTTGTGTCTTCGGAAGGCCCTGAGGGCATGTTAAACAAATACAACTTTTAATACGTACATAGAACTTTTAAAGCGTCCATCACCCTGGCATAACTACTCTGTGTTGTCAGTTGAGACGTCCGAGTTGTGGAAGGAATCGAAACTGTATTTGAGGTGTCGAGGCCGGATGGAAACGGCCTCGTTTACAGACAGCACACGCCTTCCTGTGGGAGTTGGGATGTGGGCTGCGGTGCGCGCACACTGCTCCCTGCTGGGCAACGTGTGCAGCAGCAGGCCGGGCGGCTCGCCCTCGCTGAGCGGAACCGAGCCGCGCGGGCGCACTTGCGCTCTTGATTGCGGTGAGGGATATTGGAGGGATTCTTTCCCATCTGAACTACGATTTGAATGAAGGATTGGGGCAGGCACTTCGACTTTGTGATTAGGTTTTTATTTTGGCGAGAATAAAACGTAAACGTTCTATCAGTTTTGTTTGAGAAATGGAAATTACCTGAACCAAGTGGGCGGATTTTTTTGATACGTGGCAACAAAGTTCCCAGAAGGTATTATCCAGGCCCACTATCCCTTTATGCTTACATACACACACATACATTATGCTGTATTTATTTATTTCCCAATTTATATCTACATATAAATTTAGAAATAAAAGGAAATTTAGAAATAAAACCTAGTAATATAAAAGTGCTTTACAGAATTTCCGCTTTCCTATTTTAACTTATTTCTAAAGTTATTGACACTTAGGTCTGTAAAATACTTAGTCGTGTGTGGGAACTTGTCCTTATTAAAGCCATCCAAATGTTTGCTAGTTTTAGGAATGCTGAAGTCATTACATCAGCTTCAAGTTGAAAATCGAAGATTAGAAGAACAGATTAAAAACTTGACAGCCAAAAAAGAACGTCTTCAGTTACTGAATGCACAGCTCTCAGTGCCTTTTCCAACAATAACGACAAATCCTAGCCCATCTCATCAAATGCATGCATTTTCAGCACAGAATGGTAAGTGTGAAATGTTTATTTTGTATCTAAGGGAAAGTAGGATAGACTCTCAATATCTTTTTCATAATAAGTGAATAATAACTGGTTACCAGTTACATGAAGATGGTTAAGAGAAGGAATGATAGCTTATTCTCAGAGAACGTGAAGAATCTGTTAAGTGATCGACTTGAATTTGCTCTGACTTCTTTAGTACATAATTTAACGATAATAGTTATTTAAACGTGTAGTGATCTCTATTGATTTAAAGCCATAGTCTTCAATAGAGGTATAGATTTTCCCATTTAAACTGGTATTAGAAATAGCAAGACTTAATATTTAAGTGTTTTTAATGTGGGCTCCAGGATAAGCTTTTTAGATAAGCCTTTAATCTTACACATGACGTAATTTAACAGGGTAAATAGGTTTCTTTTTGTCTTTTATTATTCTAGCTCCTACTACTGATTCCTTGAACAGCAGTAAGAGCCCTCATCTGGGAAACAGCTTTTTACCTGATAATTCTCTTCCTGTGTTAAATCAGGTAATTTGGGTGTGGTTAGTTTCATTTCTCTGTTTTTCTGATGAACAATAGTAGATCCCATTAAATGGCTTCAAATGATTTTACACAGTTCTGCTGTGTTCTTCCACACTTAAGTTTCTGTTCCTTCTTGCATTAGGACTTGACCTCCAGTGGACAGAGCACCAGCAGCTCTTCTGCTCTTTCTACCCCACCTCCCGCTGGGCAGAGTCCAGCGCAGCCGGGCTCAGGCGTTAGCGGAGTTCAGCAGGTCAATGGTGTGACAGTGGGGGCACTGGCTGGTGGAATGCAGACTGTAACATCCACCATTCCTGCAGTGCCTGGAGTGGGTGGAATAATTGGAGCTTTGCCAGGTAACCAACTGGCAATTAATGGCATTGTAGGAGCTTTAAATGGGGTTATTCAGACCCCTGTCACAATATCACAGAACCCTACCCCCCTCACCCACACCACTGTACCACCTAATGCAACACATCCAATGCCAGCCACACTGACTAACAGGTAAGAAACTCCACTTAATTATACTTTGGGTTTTTCCGTGCCACACAGTACTAGTGCTGTCCATGCGTTAGATTGGGAGTTTTAATGTGCTTCTTGTAGATGCAGTCAAAGAAATTAAAATCCAGCAAACTTCTAGGCCAACTGTGTTATCGCGAGAACTGTTTTTGAAACTTAAGTCATTCAGATTAAAACAAAATGAAATCACTGTTAGTAGCAAAGCATGAAATATATTCTGTGCGAAAAATTTCATTCTTGATCTGTGTTCTCTCCCCTTGTACCTTCATCCCCTTACGATACCTTCATGTATCATAAATTCCGAAGAAAAACAGTATTGTAATGAGGTCACATATGAATATTGATTTCTTAAAATTGAGCTATGCAATTTTGCTAATTTTATAATCAAAGCTTTTGGTACCGGTGAAGGTCAAATATTTATCTTGAATTTCCAGTGAGTGAAACTGTTTCATTGTACTGGCATTTCATTTGACTTCAAAATAGGGAGACTAAAGCCATGTTGTTATCGAACATACTTTTGAGGAATAAATCATTTTAAATGGATTGCAGGGGATACTAGTAAACTATCTCTTCTGGCTCCCTTTTGATTGGTGCTTAATTTTACTGACCATTGGGACCATTAAAAAAAAAGGTTAGGTCAAGTCAATTAGTAGTTGAAATTCTTTCTTTGTTTTACATATGTCTTACTTAGTATGGGTTAAATTCTCCTTAAATAAATAAAAATTATTACATGTATGTTACAAACATTTAAATTTCTATGCCATAAAATACTTAGTGCCTTCTTGGTGTATAATAAGAAGGAAAACAAAACGTTTCTTGACAATGTGAATTCTTGTTTATCTGTATACAGAGAGAAAGGGAAATAAGATATTTGTACATGATTTTGTGATCAGAAAGTGTTGTGTTTAAAAATTTGACTTTGCTAACTTATTGAACGTCAAGTTGTAAAGTTGTCTTTCATTTTACATGTTAAAAACCATTAAAGGTATCTAGTAGAAAGTAAGAATTGTAATCGTTTTTCAGTGCCTCAGGACTAGGATTACTTTCTGACCAGCAAAGACAGATATATCTTCACCAACAGCAGTTTCAGCAGTTGTTAAATTCTCAGCAGCTCACGCCAGTAAGTTCTGCGTTTTGATAATACTTGATTTTTATTAGGAGCAAGTGACCCAAGTTGTAATAGGCGTTCAGTGTGGGTATAGGTTATCCACTTTGTGAACAGCATTATGGGATGCGTCACCCAAAAACACTTTGTCTTGCCATTTGGTATAGTCTGTGGTACCTGTGGCGACATTATTACCTATTCATTTACGAGTATTAGACCATGTAGCGTGGTCCTCTTGGAGACCATGGTGATGTGATGAGGGCGACTTTGTATTTTCACGGAGTTTCGCTCTGACGGTGGAGATGGACGATAAATACATGTATAGCTTTTGGTAGTGAGGTACTGAGAAGAAAAATAAAGGAGGATGAGGGGACAGAGGAACAGTGGGACGGGGGCCTTTCTACATAAGAGAGTCTTGCCTCTTCGCGTATGTGACTTTTGAGTACAGACCTGAATTAACAGTTGAAGGAGCGTGAATTTGGGCCATGGGTGAATGGAAGGGAGACAGTTGTGAAAGACTGCATGTGTTTATGTTGTGAACACTAGAAAGGCCGGCATGACTGCAGAATAAGACAGAGGCTGGTACAGAGGAAAGGAGGTCACAGGTGGGCCTTGGTTGGCCGTCCGGGGCAGGAAATTTAGATGTTAAGTATGATGAAAAGCCGTTCGTGTTTTTTTAAGCTTGTCTATTGTGGAAATTGTCAAATGTGTCAAAATAGTATATAGTGTACTAATCACCTCGTTTTAGTAAGTATCTCAGCTTTTAAAATCTTGTTGCGTATAGCCTCACTTTTCCTTTGAGGATTATTTTAAAGAATTAATTGGAGGATGTGAACAGAATAACAGTGATATAACAATTCACATTTTTAAAAGATCGGCTTAGCTGTTGCATGGGAGATGGTGGCACAAGAAGAAACAGGGAGGCTGCTGGAGTAGTTCGCAGACAAGATGTGGTGTCGCAGAACAGTGTAAGTAAGGGCAGGCGACTGTCGGGGATTGTGTATTTTGAAGATAGAACCAACAAGACTTGTTTGTCAGACATTCAAGGTAAAGAGGAGTCCTAAACAGTTGGGTGTTGAGTCTTCCTGAGATCTGGAAGACTCGGAGGAGCAGCAGGTTTTGCCGAGAAAACGGAAGTTCTGTTACAGGCAGGCCGAGTTTGCCACGTGTGTTTAGATGTTCAGGTGAGATGTGGACGGGACAGTTGTAGGAGTCTGGAGTCCAAGGAAAGGATGCAGAAATATAAATATCTGAACAAAGGTAAGACTCAAGTTGTGTAAAATGTTTCTGGGAGGACAAGAACTGACCACTGGATTTGGCTGTCTAGAGGTTTTTGGCAGTTGTGCTTTTGGTGAGAAGTAAACGTGGTGTCTTGAAGAAGAGAGGAAGAATTGACCAAGATTGGAAGTGTGTGTGTGTGTGTGTGTGTGTGCACGCGCGCGCGCGTGTGCCGGGGGTGGGGTGGGGTGGGGGGACGGCGTGCCTGGCTGGCTCAGTTGGTAGAGCATATGACTGCTGATCTTGGGGTTGTAAGTTCGAGCCCCGTGTTGGGTGTAGAGATTTACTTAAAAACAAAGTGTTTAAAAAAAGAAAAAAAAAGATTGGAAGTGTGTGGCTCACATGCAAGGAACTCTGGCCCTGTGCAGTCATAAACTTAAAGCGAGACGGGGTTAGATGTGGTCAGTGACTCTGTCCAGCTCTATTTCCTTAGCGTACTTCATTGAGTTGGACTGCTTGGAGAATGCACTATTTAATTAACTCAGAATTTTAGCCTTTGTTTGTAATTTTTTTCTAAAATGTGTCTACTGCCTGGGTGGGGTGAGGGTGGTGCCTGGGTGGCTCAGTCACTTAAGTGTCAGACTCTTGATCTCAGCTCAGGTCTTGATCTTGGATTTGTGAGTTCAGGCCCCTCTGTGGGCTCTGTGCTAAGCGTGAAGCCTACTTAAAAAGAAAAAAGTGGGGCGCCCGGGTGGTTCAGTCAGTTAAGCGTCTGACTTCGGCTCAGGTCATGATCTCCCAGTTCCTGGGTTTGAGCCCTGCATTGGGCTCTGCACTGACAGTGCAGAGCCTGCTTGGGATTCTCTCTCTCCCCCTCTCACTCTCTGCCCCTCTCCCACTTGCTCATGCACACTCTATCTCAAAATAAATAAACTTAAAAACATATTTTTAAATCTTCTTAAAAAAATTAAAATCTTTGAAAATAAAATGTATCTACCCACTTTTTGCTTTAGTCAAAAATATATTGAAAATACTTGTTTTGATTCTGGATCATCATTTTCACTGTTACTGTTCTTACGGTGGTAAAAAGAGAGATCGTATATAAATTCTTCTTTAATGGTTGCACTAAATTGTGGCCTTGTTTTCTTATCTCTTTCTCATCTTAATGTGAAGTACTAAAATTCAGTTTATTGGGGGTTCTTCCTGTTAATCAAGATTATAATAGTCTCATTTCTAGAACATGGTCGATTAGGAGGTTTTAGCATACTGTTGCTTAGAGGCCACAAGAACCGAAGTGGTTTAAACTCTACCTTTTCTTTGTCGGCCAAGGTTGTGGGGTGACATTTGTTCCTTTACAGGCATCACGTTTTATTTTAAGGCGTACTTACTTCTCTCATTTTAAGAAAAACTCTTGCTTGGCCATCCCCCAGCCCCAGCAACTGCTGCCCCGTTTTTCTGCTTGCCAGAATGGCCTTCGTACTGCTGAGTCCAGTGGACAGTTGTCGTTCTTCTTCCTACTTGATCTGGCAACAGCATTTGACAGAGTTGATCACTCCCTCCTCCTTGCAAACTTTCTTCCCTTAGCCTTCAGGATACCACATTATCTCGGTGTTCTTCCTACCTAACCATTCATTCCTTTTTAGCCTCCTTTCCTGGGTCCTCCTCCTCTTCACCTCAGCCTCTCAGTTTTAGAGTATCCTAGATTTCAGTGATCTCCTCCTCCAGTCAAAGAACTTAAATCCCATCCTCCATTCCAGCTTGAAATATGTGTGGATGTTCCCTCGTCAGCCCAGGCCCCTCTCTGGAATTTCAGACTCCTGTATCCAGCTGCTTATTTGAGATCTCCACTTGGGTATTTTAACGGACATTTCAAGCATAACACGTCCAACACTGCACTGCTGATCTATTACAAACCTGCTCCACCCGTAGTTTTGCCTACCTTAGCCAAAGCCAGCACCGTACTTGTAGTTGCTCAAGCCAAAAACCTTGCAGTCATCCTTCATTCTTGTCTGATGCCTCACATTGAATCCATCAAGAAGTCCCAAGTCAGACTGCATCCCTCCTCGGCTTCCCATATTCCTCTGAGCAGAAGCCAGAGTGTTCACGGCCTACCACCGTGAGGCCCACATTTCCCACGTGTCCTACTTGTGCACTTGTCTCTTGCCTGCCCCCGGGCCCCTGGCTGTTCCCTGATCACACTGGGTATACCCCCACATCGCCCCTTAGCACTGGCTGCTTCATCGGTCTAGAAGTCCCCTCCCTTCCCCCATACCCACGTAGCGAATTCCCTCCTTGCCTCCCAAGTCCTTGGCTAAGTGCGAACTGCCCTGACCTGTGTGTTTCAGACTTTCACCCCTGCTGTACTGTCTTACCCTCCTGTTTACCCGGATCCTTACCAATAATCACATGGTAACATTTTTGTTTGTCTCTCCCTCTTCCCCCCACCAGGCTGAGACACAGAGGGCAGAGATTTTTTTCCCCCCACTGATATGTCTCAAAACATTGGCTGGCACATAGTAAAACACTCGAGAAATAAAATACATATTTGCTGCAAAGAATAGTCTCATAACTACAGCAAGAGAGCACTCTCTGTTGACATGAATGAGAAATTGGAAAGTGTCTTTAGGTTCCCAGAATTGAGAATGAGAATGGCCTACCTTCTGAAGTCAGATCCAGATAACTTGTGACTTCTAGGCTGCTGCTGCCCTTCATTATCATGGATAACCTAATTTGAATAGAGATCTCCTATATTGGTTTGCCCTGTTTTGAAAATACGCCATTCGCTGATAATACAGACATTTTATAGCAGATGGTTATTACCTAGTGCAGTGTATTTTTCTGGATGAGATACTCGTTTTCTTTCTTAGTAGTATGAATGTGACCTCTATTTAAATATCTAGTATTATCTAATGTAAAGAAGAAAACAGAAAGTCAGGCTTCACTGCCTGCTGAATTCTGTGCCTGGGATGGGAACTCATCTTGTCGCACATGTTCTTCCCTAAGGAACAACATCAGGCCCTTCTGTATCAGTTGATGCAACAGCACCACCACCAGCAGCACCACCAGCCTGAGCTACAGCAGCTCCAGATGCCTGGGCCCACGCAAATACCGATCAACAACCTGCTCGCGGGCACCCAGGCGCCGCCGCTTCACCCCGCGACCACCAACCCCTTCCTCACCATCCACGGCGACGGTGCAAGTCAGAAAGTAACGGTAAGTGTCTTTGCTTTATCCTGTCTCGTGGAATTAGGGAAAGAATTGTATTGATTAATCAGAGATGACTGTCTCTAGTTTTCCTCTCTCACTGTTTTTTAGACGTATTATTCCCCTGATAATTTCATCTTAAAACCAGTTGTTCCAGCAGCTGGCCAGTGTGAACATGAAGGACCCAAGCCAGCTTCTATGTCCCCTGAGTATATTGGTTTAAATTTGTGCATATGGTTTGAAGGACGTTTTATAATTTAGCAATTTGAAAATGAAAATGTATTTTAGCTATGTAGTAAGTGGTATGGGACAGTCCATTCAAAAGTTAATAGCTGGGGTTTTTTGAGGATCTCTGTCTAATCAATCTGTAATTATAAAACCAGTCTAGATAATTTTGGAATATTTTTATTATTTTGCTTTAAAGTACTTTCTAAAACTGAATTATATTTATAATAAGATTAATGCATAAATTTTAGGGCACTCCAGTTACTCTGCCAGATGAATTTTAAAAAGAAAGTAAATCATAATCACATTTGTAATGGAATTTAAATTTTTTATTAATTTCCTTTAACTGACAGCATCTTACCCTTTCACCGTACACGTGAAGATAAATTAAAAATAAATGCAGGGACAGTGTACTGTCCATATAGCAGCACACATTTTGAGGCTGTTTCTTTCTATTAATTCCCCCCTTCAGTCAGGTCTGCTTTACTGGAGTATAAATGTTTCCCCTAAATTCGAGTTCAGGGCAGAGCCGTGTTAGAGGAAGGATATTGGGATAGAGAATGGAGACTGGACGTCAGGAAAAGGAAGAAGGGAAACAATGAGGTGGGACACTTGGCAGATAACGGTGTGGAAAGTCACCATGTTTGCTCTTTTCTGTCACTTTGAAAGCTTGCTGTGTGCTGTGCTCTTCGTCCTCAGAAGCTTTAGTTTGTCTTTAGTGAACAAGGGTTGGTTCAAAATACAGGTTTATTGGTTGTCATCAACTCTTCGGTGCCTTTGCCCCACTGTTTCTCTGACTTCCTGATGGTGAATACTGTCATTATCACAAACCTAGTCACCTCTCCAGTGTTTCCCAGACGTGGGAAATTTCAGTGATTCTGTATTCAAGTAGGAACTTCTTACACCGTTTTTCTCCTTTCTCAATTTTTTTCTTGTGTTAAAAAAGCAAATTACGGGTTTACCCTGAAGGTAGTGGGAGTTCAGTGCCACTGTTAACCACTGCAACAAAGCAAATACTGTAACAATAACAAAGCGAGTCAAATGAATTGTTTTGCTCCCAGGGCATATAAAAATTACACTATACCGTAGTCTGTTAAGTGTGCGGCAGCATTATGTCTAAGAGAACAAAGTACATACCTTAAATCGAAACTGCTTTTCATTGCTGAAAAAGTGCTAACATCTGAGCTTTCGGCAAGTTGTAATCACTGATCACAGACCCCCATGACGATTATAATAATAATGAGAAAGTTTGAAATACTGCAAGAATTACTAAAATGTGGCATAGAGATACGAATTGAGCAAATGCTGTTGGAAAATAGCAGCAACAGACTTGGTTGACACAAGGTTGCCACAGACCTCCAGTTTGAGGGGGGCGCAATAAAGCGAAGCGCAGCAAAACGAGGTGCGCGTGGATTTATAAGCTGCCCTTTCCTGAGTTGTACCGGGATGCATTTTCTAATGGAATGCATATTTTAATGGAAAAGCTTTTGGTTTTAAAATAATGGAAAACCACAATAGTAAATAAGGAAAATAAGCAGTATGACCTAATGGGAGAAAAGCAAGGCTGGGAAATAATATTTCTGAGTACCCTACTCTGTGTTATAATGTTATCTCCGTTAGATACAATAGTATGTGTGATTTCAGTCTTTGAAGACTTTAAAATTTTTTTATAGAGAGTAAAAAGGAGACTCAAAGAGATTAAAGCTTAAGGGACAAATAGGACATGTGGGATCAGAACTATGACTTTCTTAGTTCATTTTCTACAACACCATGTTACTACTTTTGTGGAAGAAGTCAATTTGGGGGATGATATTTACATCCGTTCTCTACTTCTGACCTTCAGGTGGGCACTTCTGTCTTTGTGCCCTGCTGAAGTTAATATAAAGCAGCCAATAATGTTTATCAGTAAATTCATGTCTTTATATTGTGCGGAGAAGTAGTCATGCCAACTTGTAGAAGATTGGAATAACCATATGTACCACCATTTATCTCAGTTTTAATCCCAGTTTAAGAGAAGGTTACCTCAAGTGTGGGCCACAAATTCGTTTAGCTAATGCCTTTGATTTTGTTTAACTGCAGAGACTTAGTGATAAAACTGGGCCTGTCACTCAAGAGAAAAGTTGACACTTGAGAAACCTCTAGAAATTGCCTCTCCTGCTGCTCTAGCACTTGATCTGGCTGCCATTGCAGCCCTCCTACACCTATGAAGAAATGCGACAAGAAATGAACTGCACAGCAAAGGATTAATTGCCACAAGGACATTCTTGTAAGGCTTTGATTAATTTTCTTGTTGCTTTGTTGCACTGAAATGGAATTTCCATGCCCCCCATCCCTCAACCCAGATTTTTTTGAACTTTGAGAAAAAAATTTAATAACTAACTTTTGTCAGTGAAATAATTTACATGCAATGAATTTATCAACCTAAGAGAAATTTAATATAGTTGGTGCACAACTCATTTTGTTATAAATTGGAGAGATGAACAGCAAAACTAAAGACGTGTTCCATTATAAACTTTGATTTTGTTGTACAAGTTGGAATATGAAATACAGTCTTTTGTTTGGGTTACAGTATGCTTGCTCTGTGAGTCCGATCTTAAGACAGATTTTAAGGAACTGTCCCAATTTCTTCTATTGGAGTTTTATTGGTTAAATATTGCAAATTAATAGGTCATCAACTGGGACTTGGCAATCTTTGTTCTAAAAATTTTCTTTATGATGGGATTTGGCCAATTTTGGTAATCAAGTTAGGCTGGTAATGTCTGCTTCTGCTAAAGGTAATTTTCTTTTGCTAAACACTTTTTTTTTTTTTTAAAGTGCTTAGACCTACTCGTGTTTTAAAGTTAACTACTCATATTTTGAGTTAAGTGAGTTCTAAGGCTGCTGGGGGAACCAGATCAATTCAAAGTGAAAGATTTCTTTCAGAAAGAGGGGCCACTCTGGAAACTGCTGGCAGGGTTTGGCCTGAATCAAGTGCCTGTTCGTACCTCCGTTGTGTTGAAACGGCTCTGGACAGCCGAGCCTGCAGCGTCGTCAGTCCTGTGAGTAGTGGGAGCAGTCGGTGCCGCACAGCAGCCTTCCCCGTGCTTCTGCCTTGATTGAAAACTTTCTATGCCACTGTAGATAGCTCAGGCAAAACTATTACCTGGGTGTTTATCCACTAATGAGTCACAAGAAAAATGAGTGGATTTGGTAAGGTTTTTAGTTTATTTTTTTTACTTTGTTTTTTTTTGTTGTTGTTAATTTAAACAGCTTCCCGTTTACTGACGGTGATTTCAAACAGACCGAACAACTGCAGTTCCTGAAACAGGTGAAATCTGTATTTACAGTCCTTACACTTGGGGTAGCCACGCCCCTGGGGTGACGCTATGGCAGAGTAGAAATTAAACAATTGGGGATGTAATCACTGAACTGTTCTCAAATGTGTGAATTATTAGTGGAAAAGACCCAGCTGTAATTAGACCTCCACTGTGTACTTAGCTGGAAGAACATGTTAATTCTGCAATATGTCTCTTGGTTAAACATTGCACAGTTCTTACCTCATTTCTGTAAATAAGGTTTTGTGAATCTGTTTTGTATTGTGAAAAATTCATAACATTGATATTTTGATTTGTAATATTTCTAATTGGTAGATTTAATTGAAAAGTAAAATTAATTTATTTTTATATGTTCAGGGGAATTTTAAAGAAAGTCAAATCTTTTGTAGATAATTAAAAAAATCGGTGTGGTTTATTTTACTTATTTAACCCACTGGTTGTTATTCTGTAACAATTTGTATAAATGGTAAATTTTGAATGTGTTGTTATTTTACCTAGATGTAAAATTCCACATGTATTAAAGAAAATGTACAAAGTTTTTGTTAATAAAATTTAATAATGTTTATAACTCTGTGTCATTTCCTTTTCCCAGTTTTGTTAAGATATAATTGACATACAGTACTGGGTAAGCTCCAGGTATATAGTACAATAACTTGACTTCTATGTATTGTGAAATGATCACCACAATAAATTTAGTTACCATCTGTCGTCTCCTGCAGGTGCAAAAATAAGAGAACGAAAACAGTTTTGTCTTTGTGATTAGAACTCTTAGTATTTACTCTCTTAACGACTTTCACGTGGTCCTACCGTAGTGTTAACTGCCATCGTGCTGTGCAGTACCTCCCTGGTACTGATTTATTCTAGAAAAATGGGACATTTTTACCTTTTGACCACATTCATCCAATTCTCTCATCCAGGCCCCTTCCTCTGGAAACCACAAATCTGATCTTTATGAGTGAGTTTGTCTATCGCTCTCTCACTCTTGGGCTCTTTTTTAATAGATTGTAGATGGCATGTATGAGATCATGCAGTATTTCTCTATGTCTGTCTGGCTTATTTCACTTAGCATAATGCCCTCAAATTCCATCCATGAGTCACAAACAGCAGGATTTCCTTCTTCCTTATGGTTGAGTACTATTCCATGTTATATGTGTGTAATATACATATTTCATACCATGTGTGTGTGGGGGGGGGGAGAGAGAGAGACAGAGAGAGAGAGAGAGAGAGAGAGAGAGAGTGTGTGTGTGTGTGTATACCACAGCCTCTTTATCCATTCATCTGTCAGTGGACACTTGGGTTGTTTCCATGTCTTGGCTTTTGTGACTAATGCTCAGTGAACATGGGGTGCAGAAAGCTCTTTGACATAGTGTTTTTGTTTCCTTTAGATACGTTACCAAAGGTAGGAATGCTGAATCATATGGTGGTTCTATTTTTAACTTTTGAGGAACCTCCATCCTGTTCTTCACAGTGGCTGCACCATTTTACAGTCCCACCAACAGTGCACAAGGGTTTCCTGTTCTCCATTTCCTCACCACCATTTGTTAACTCTTGTCTTCTTTTTTTTTTTTTTTTCCCAACGTTTTATTTTATTTTTTGGGACAGAGAGAGACAGAGCATGAACGTGGGAGGGGCAGAGAGAGAGGGAGACACAGAATCGGAAACAGGCTCCAGGCTCTGAGCCATCAGCCCAGAGCCCGACGCGGGGCTCGAACTCCCGGACCGCGAGATCGTGACCTGGCTGAAGTCGGACGCTTAACCGACTGCGCCACCCAGGCGCCCCTGTTACCTCTGGTCTTCTTAATGATGGCCATTCTAACAGGTGTGAGGCAATATCTTGTTACGGTTTTGTTTTGAATTTCCCTGTTTTTTTTTTTTTTTTTTTTTTTTAAATTTTTTTTTTTTTCAACGTTTATTTATTTTTGGGACAGAGAGAGACAGAGCATGAACGGGGGAGGGGCAGAGAGAGAGGGAGACACAGAATCGGAAACAGGCTCCAGGCTCTGAGCCATCAGCCCAGAGCCTGACGCGGGGCTCGAACTCACGGACCGTGAGATCGTGACCTGGCTGAAGTCGGACGCTTAACCGACTGCGCCACCCAGGCGCCCCTTGAATTTCCCTGTTAATTAGTGATGTTGAGGACTTTCTTATGTACCTGTTGGCCACGTGTATCTTTGGAAAAATGTCTGTTTGGGTCCTTTACCTGTTTTTAAAATTGGATTATTTGGGTTTTTAGTGTGTGTGTGTGCGCGCGCGCGCGTGCACGTGTGTTTTGAGTGGTATGAGTTCTTTATATATTTTGGATATTAACTCCTTATCTGGTATGTGGTTTGCAAATCCCATTTCATAGGTCTTTCCATTTTGCTGATGGTTTCTTTTGCTGTGCAGAAGCTTTTTAATTTGACAGAGTCTCACATACTTCTTTTTTATTTTGTTGCTTGTGCTTTGGGTTTCATACCCAAAAAATCATTGCCAAGACCCATGTCCAGGAGTTTTTTTCCCTATGTTTTTTTCTAGGAGTTTTACAGTTTCAAGTCTTACATTTAAGTGTTTGATTCATTTCAAGTTAATTCTTGTGAGTTGTATAAGATAGGCATTCAGTTTCACTCTTTTACATGCGACTGTCCAGTTTCCCCAGTGCTGGGCATTATTGAAGAGACTGTCTTGTCTTTATTGAGTATTCTTGGCTCCTTTGTGAAATACTAGTTGACCATACATGCATAGATTTATTTCTGGGCTCTTGATTCTGTTCCATTAGTCTATGTATCTGTTTTTAGGCCAATCAGACTGGTTTAATAACTATGGCTTAATAATGTAGCTTGAAATCAGGAAGTGTGATGCTTCCCACTTTGTTCTTTCTCAAGATTACTTTGGCTGTTCAGGGGCCTTTGTGGTTAAATACGGATTTTAGAATTGTTTTTTTTTTTTCTACTTCCGTAAAAAATGCCATTGGAATCTTGATACGGATTACACCGATTCTATATATGGTGGTTCAGTAGTAGGACATTTTCACAGTATTCTTCCAATCCATGAATGTGGGATACCTTTCCATTTATTTGTGTCTTCAATTTCTTTCATCACTGTAGTTTGCAGGTTAGAGATCTTTTACTTCCTTCATTAAGTTTATGCCTAAGTATTTCCTTGTTTTTGATGCTGTTGTAAATAGGATCATTTTCTTTATTTCTTTTTCAGAGAATTCATTGTTACTGTATAGAAATACTACTAATTTTTCTATGTTAATTTTGTATCCTTAACTTTATTGAATTCATTGATTTGGTCTGTTTTTGGTGGAGTCTAGGATTTTCAATACTAGGTTGAATAGGGGTGGTGAGAGTGGGCATCTTTGTCCTCTTCCTAATCTTAGAAGAAAAGCTTTCAACCTGTTGCCATTGGATGTGAGTTTAGCTGTGGGCTTGTCATGTACGGCCTTTATTCAGTTGAGGTACATTTCTTTTTTTAAAACATTTTTTAAATGTTTATTTTTGAGAGAGAGAGACAGAATGTGAGTGGGGGAGGGGCAGAGAGAGAAGGAGACACAGAATCCGAAGCAGGCTCCAGGCTCCGAGCTTGTCCACACAGAGCCTGACGTGGGGCTCGAACCCATAAACTGTGAGATCATGACCCAAGCTGAAGTCAGTTGCTCAACCGACTGAGCCACCCAGGCACCCACATTTCAAATTTTTTTTTATTTAAAAAAAAATTTTTTTTTTTTAACTTTCAAGAGCGAGAGAGAGCACAAGCAGGGGAGGGCAGAGAGAGAGGGAGACACAGAATTCAAAGTAGGCTCCAGGCTCTGAGCTTGTCTACACAGAGCCCAACACAGGGCTCGAACTCATGAACCATGAGATCATGACCTGAGCTAAAATAGGATGATCAGCTGACTGAGCCACCCAGGTGCTCCTAGATACATTTCATTTATACTGAATTGGTTAAGAATTCTTATCACGAATGGGTGTTAAATTTTGTCAAATGCTTGTTCTGCATCTGTTGAGATGGTGATCTGATTTTTTTCGTTGTGTGAATGTGATGTATCACATTGATGTGTGTATGTTGAACCATCCCACTTGATCATGGTGAATGGTCTGGGTTTTTTTTTTTTTTAATTTTTAACGTTTTTATTTATTTTTGAGACAGGGAGAGACAGAGCATGAACAGGGGAGGGTCAGAGAGAGGGAGACACAGAATCTGAAACAGGCTCCAGGCTCTGAGCTGTCAGCACAGAGCCCGACGTGAGGCTCGAACTCACGGACCGCAAAATCATGACCTGAGCTGAAGTCGGCCGCTCAACCGACTGAGCCACCCAGGCGCCCCGGTCTGGTTTTTTTAAAATATAATTTATTGTCAAACTGGCTTCCATAGGAGTGATCTTTTTAATGTGCTGCTGAATTAGGTTTGCTAGTATTTTATTGAGAATTTTTACATCTGTATTTATCAGGGATATTGGCCTGTAGTTTTGTTTTTGTAGTGTTGTTTCTGGCTTTGGTATTAGGGTAGTGCTGGCCTCATAAAATGAGTTTGGGGCATTCCTTCCTATTTGATTTTTTGGGAAGACTTTGAGAAGGATTGTTGTTAATTCTTTCAATATTTGGTAAAATTGACCAGGGAAGCCCAACTGGCCCTGGGCTTTTTTCTTTGCTGAGAGATTTTTGATTACCGAGTCAATCTTATCAGTAATTGGGCTGTTCAGGTTTTTTTATTTCTTCCTAATTCAGTGTTGGTAGGCTTTATGTTTCTAAGAATTTTTCTGTTTCTTCTTCTTGCCCTGTTTGTTGGTTCATAGTAGGTTCCTATGATCCTTTGTATTTCTGTGGTGTCAACTATAATGTCTTCTTTTTCATTTATAATTTTATTGGATTGGATCTTCTCTCTTTTTTCCTTGGTTAGTCTAGATAAAAATTTGTCAATTTTATCAAAGAACCAACTTTTAGTTTTGTTAATTTTTTTCCTGTTACTTTCCTGTTCTCTATGTCATTTATTTCTGCCCTAATGTTTGTTATTTCCTTTCTTCTGCTAACTTTGGGCTTAGTTTGTTCTTCTTTTTCTAGTTCCTTGAAGCACAGAGTTAGGTCGTTTATTTGAGATCTTTGTTTCCTAATGTGGGTGTTTATTGCTATGAACTTTCCTCTTAGAACTGCTTTAGCTACATCGTATAAGTTTTGGTATGTTTTGTTTCCATTTTTATTTCAAGCTGCTTTAATTTCCTCTTGAATTTCTCTTTCAAACCATTGGTTGTTCAGGAAAGTATTGTATAATTTCCATTTATTTGTGAGGTTTCCAATTTCTTTCCTGTTATTTTCTAGTTTCATACCACTGTGTTTGGAAAAGATACTTGGTATGATAATCAGTCTTGTTGAATTTGCCAAGGCTTGTTTTGTGGCTCAACATATTTTGTGTCCTAGAAAATGTTGTGTGTGTGCTTGAGACGAAGGTGTATTCTGCTATTGTCAGAAATTTCTTTATGTCTGTTAGGTCCATTTGTTCTATTGTGTTGTTCAAATCTGCTGTTTCCCTTATTGATTCTGTCTGAATTGTTTATCCGTGTTGATTTGAGAGTGGGATATTAAAGTCCCCAATTGTTTTTGTACTGCTGTTTATTTCTCCTTTTAGCTCTGTTAGCTTTTGCTTTATATATTTAGGTTGTCTGATGTTGGATGCATAAATATTTGCAGTTATATCAACTTGGTGGATTGACTCCTTTGTCACTATTTAATGACCTTCTTTGTTTCTTTTTACCATTTTTAAGGTCTGTTTTGTCTGATAAAAGTACAGCTCCTCTTTTTTTTTTTGTTATCATTTCTTGAAAGGTCTTTTTCCATCTCTTCACTCAGTCTGTGTGTGTGTCTTTAAGGCTGACGTGAGTCTTGTAAACAGCATGTAGTTGTAACTTGCTTTTGAGTCCATTCAGCCATTTTACTTACTTTGTAGAATTTAATTCATTTGTGTTTAATACAGTTTAGGTTATTTATGTTATAGTTTACATGTTTTTTGTATTGCGTATTCAGTAATAAGTTTATTATAGTCATGGTTACTTTTACTGTTTGCTTTTAACTTTTCAACTACAGTTGTGAGTGAATTTTACACCACTGTTCCCATATTACAGAATCTTTGATTAGATATTTACCATTTCCAGTGAGTTTTATACTACCTTTTAATGTTTCTATGATGTTAATTAGTGTCCTTTTACTTCCACTCAAAGAAGGCTGGTCTTACAAGTGGTGATGCACTCCCTCAGCTTTTTGTTTTTCTGGAGAGTCTTTATCTCTCCTTCATTTCTGAAGGACAACTTCGCCGAGTATAGAATTCCTGGTTGACAGTTATTTTAATATTTTGACTATGTCATCCTAGTCCCTCCTGGCCTGAAATGTTTCCTTTGAGAAATCTGCCTATGGTCTTAGGGAGTTTACCTGTGTGTAATTGCTCTCCCCTCTTTTATTGCTTTCAGAATTCTTTGTGTTTCGGTTCTAACAATTTAATTATAATGTGTTTTGGTGTAGCCCTATTCATATTCAACCGTTTTGGGGTCCTTCAGGCCTCATGGAACTGGATGTCCATTTCTCTCCCCAGGTTTGGGAAGTTTCAGTTGTTACCATTACTGCTTTAATTATACTTTCTGACCTTTTCTCTTTCTCTTCTCCTTCCAGAATTCTCATACTGTGGTTATTATTTCTTTTGATGGTGTTCCATAAATCCCATAGGCGTTCTTTACTCTTTCTTTTTGTTTCTCTGACTGAATAATTTCGAATGTCCTGTCCTCTAGGTCACTGATAACTTTCTTCTGCTTAGTTAAGTCTGCTTTTGAAAGCTCTCCATTGAGTTCTTCAGTCATCATATTTTTAAGCTCTAAGATTTCTGTTGATGTTTTTTTATATATAATTTTTTTTTAATGTTTATTATTTTTGAGAGACAGAGACAAAGTGCAAGCAGGGGAGGGGCAGAGAGAGAGAGGGAGACACAGAAGCTGAAGCAGGCTCCGGGCTCTGAGCTGTCAGCACGGAGCCCGACACAGGGCTACAACCCACGAATCACGAGATCATGACGTGAGCTGAAGTGGGACGCTTACCCGACTGAGCCACCCAGGTGCCGCTGTTGATGTTGTTATTTTTTTATTTTTTATTTAAAAACAAAAGTTTTTAATGTTTTTATTTTTGAGAGAGAGAGAGACCGAGTACGAGTTGGGGAGGGGCAGAGAGCGAGGAGACACAGAATCCGAAGCAGGCTCCAGGTGCTGAGCTGACAGCAGAGAGCCTGATGTGGGGCTCAAACTCATGAACCACGAGATCATGACCTGAGCCAAAGTCGGACACTTAACCGAATGAGCCACCCAGGCACCCCAGTGTTTTTTAATAGTTTCTTTGTTGAACTTTTCATTTTGTTCATGCGTTGTTTTCCTAATTTCATTTGGTGTCTGTGTTTCTTATAGTTGACTAAAGTTTGAGTATTATTCTGAATTCTTTGACAGATCATAGATCTCTATTTCTTTAGGGTCAGTCATTAAAGTTTTATTAGTTTACTTTGGTAGCATCATGGTTTCCTGAGTTTTGTGATCATTCATTTTTTTATACTGGTATCTATGCATATGAGTAAGTAGTCTTCTTTTCCCAGTTTTTACAGGTTTGCTTAGGCAGAGACCGTTCATCAGTCAGCTTACTTTGGATTTCTGAATGTGTCTGCTGGGTATGTCCAGCTGTGGGCCCTGCTACCGGGCGGGGTGGGGTCATTTTTGGGTGAGGCCGTTGCCTTAGGTCTGAGTGAGAGGTGGGGGATGCTGAAGGATGGGCTCCACTGTTGCCTGGGTTCTTTGGTTCGGCTTCCTAGACAGTCAGGACTGGGTGCTATGCTCAGTAGTCGGTGGGGCTCTGAGTTAGCTTCCCTGACCTCGCAGGGCAGCAGAATGGACCCCACGGCCTGCATGGTCACTGGGGAACCTGATCAGGCAAGATTAGGCACTGAATTCTCTGGCCAGACAGGGCTACTGGTTTTGCCCAGTGGGCGGGGAAACCACAGGCTGTGCCCTCATATTCAGGGGCCACACCGGAAGTAGGGCTGTGCACTCTGGTTAGGCTCCCTGGTTGGGCAGTGTGCAGGCTGTGTTCAGCAATGGGCAAGGCAACCAGTGAGTCTCCCCACCTGGGTAGGGTGGGAGACCTGGCTCCAAGACCGGCAGGACCCCTGGTCTTGACTCAAGCCATCTCCTGCCCCAAGTTCTCTGGCCGAATGGAGTGTTGCTGTGCTATGCAGCTTTCCAGGTGTTCTGACCAGGGTCTCTGTTCAGGTGGGGGCCTGGGGCTGTACTTCGGTCCGGGCGGGCCTATGAATTAGCTCCCCTGCCTGGGCAGGACTGGAGTGCGGGTCCCAGGCCCCCTCCCAGGTGTTCCCCACAGCTGGGAAGGGCCAGGAGCTACTCTGGGCCACAGGTGGGGCTAAGAATTCGCTCCCCTGCCTGGGCAGAGTCAGGGGATGGACTTCAGGCTCGTCAAGGCTCTTTGTGGTCTTGACTCCAAGCCTGCCCGCTCCCCACGTTCCCTGGCTGAACGGGGCCACCCTCTGCCCTGCAGATGATCAGCTCTGCCTGTAGGATTTCCTACACAGCTTCCGGCATTTCCTACACAGCTTCCGGGCCCTCTGGCCAGGTGACTGGGAGCCGTAATTAGCAGTGGGCGGGCCTGTGAAGGCGCGCTCCTGCCTGGGCTCCAGTTGCTCTTCCCGGTGTTCCCAGCCTCTCCCGACCAGAGGAGAGACCTGCCGCGCTCAGCAGTGGCTGGAGTTGTGCGATAGCTCCATTGCCGGAGGGTGGGCGGACCGGCACCCCACCGAGGTCCCAGGTCACGGTGTCGTGGCTCTGCAGACAGCAGAGATGCTGGTTCGGACTGTTCGGGCGCTGCAGGTAGGAACTCCGTCTGTCAAGATCCGAATGCTGGGTGTTTTCCAAGTGCGTCCCCGCTTCTCTGTCAGATTCCCGGTGGTCGAGCCCCGCAGATTCCTCTGCAGTCCCCGTGGGTTGGAACCAGGGTACGCGTTTCCATGAAGCGACCCGCAGTGCTGGGGCCGGGGCCGGGTGCTCCCCCTGGGCTCTCCACCCTGGGGGAGCGGTAGGCTCGGGGGAGGCCTCGGGGCGGTGCTGTGCTGGCGGGGTGGGGGGTGTGCTTGCGTGGGGTGATGCCGCCCGCGCGTGGCTGCTTCTCTGACCTTCGATGCAGACTCTCTCCGTCCCTGAGGGTACTTCATCCTCACCCCCACATTCTGGGCTTCTCTTAATGGTGTCTTATTCTTGAGTAATCGTTAGTTGTTCTGTGAGGTGGGAGTGAAGTCAGGAATGACCTATGTCACCAGCTTGGCGACCTCACTCTGTGCCTTTCTTGTTTGGGGAGAATGAAGGCCCTGGGGAGTGGGGTGCCTCAGGTGCCAGTGTTTTCCGGTAGTTTCTGCCTGTGCTTTACCGGTAGAAGTTCATCTTGGGGTTCTCTAAAGTTTGCTCATGAGTAAACTTGACACAGCGTGAGAAACTCTGCAGAGCAAACGGACCCTGTGTTCAAATCTTAGGTAATCAGAGAGAGTGCTCTCTGAAAACTGCTGTCATGCAAAGAAGAGGAAAATAATTACAGTGGAAATAAAAGGAAAATAAGTTCCAGATGCGATCATTAATTATAGCACATTAATAGTATTCATACTTGGTAAAGTTAAATGAAACAAATTTAAGCGTACTTCACGGCTCTCGGGTCTTGGTTTCCATCAGAATCACCTGTGGGGCTTTGCAAATGCTCAGACTTCAGAATTTGGGGATCTGGGTAATTTGCTCCTAGTGATTAAGAGTTGAGAAACAAGGAAAACTGGTTCTATAGGCTTTTAACGTTACTAAAGAGTTAAGTTTAGGTTCCCGGAGAGACTTTTCTATATACAAATGGAAAATACCTGATTCTGGAGAGTCTTGTCTCCCGAAGGACTAGGGAAGGTCGCTCCTCTAACACGACAGATGACTCACTCTCCGAGAATCAACTCTGAACCGAACAGTACTTGGCCATGCATGTTCTCGCCTTGGCTGTTGATCTGAATAGTAGTATCTCAGTGTAGCTGCACTTGCTTTCGTAGGTTTCTAACTGCCTGGAGGCCCTGGGTGGCTTCATCACCTCCACTAGGAAGCACACCTGGGTTTTCCGGGTTGCTGCTCTGTGGTTCCCTGGTGTTGGCTGATTCTCTGCTCTGAGAAGTTGCTGAGGAGCTGCTGCCCCCCAGCCTTCCCCCAGCCCTTGACCCTTGGAAAAGGCTGCTCTGCAGGGACATGGGTTTCCATCAGTGGGTTCCTGTCTGGGCTTCTGTGCATAAGTCCTGTGGGTGTGTGATCGGTGTCAGGGTCCAGAGGGAAGCACTGGAATGAATGCCAAGAAAAGCAAGTTGCCAACTTGTCTTAAGCTCCCTGTCAACCAGGCAAAAGATGCCACAATCGCTGTATCCAGACTCTCTCTGAAGTAGACAGGAGAGGCCCCTGGAATTGTAGGCAAAAGGTTGCCTTCCAGTGACCTGTAATTCTGTTTTTTAAAGTAGGGGATGGGCTTTTGCTCTGGATTTTAGAACTCTCAATGAGAACAGTACTATTAGCCTTAGTTTTATTTACTAATGAAAACCTACATTGATGGCACCAATCTTTTTGTAGAAATTAAGTGAAGTAGTTGTGAACTTTTGTAAACATTTGGAAGCTCGTATATCCTTAAGTAGTTTTACCTTGTTAAAAAGTCATGCCAACTGTTACTCCCCTTCTAGTCCCATTCCTCACCTTGTTATTGGCACCAAAAAAAAAAAAAAAAAAAAAAAAAAAGCCTTCATACTGATAATTGAATGTTTACAGTCCTGTAAGTACAGTGAAGTTTACAGCAAAACGTGAGTTTCTTTTGATGGAGACTTTGGTCACAGCTCAGGTTCCACAGGTCTGTCTGAGGAACGGACCCTCACACGCATCCTCACTGGTGGTCTGCTCCCCCTCTGCTTCCTGCTGGAAGTCCCAAGCCTCAAGCTGGGGAGCAGACAAGCTGTTGGGTCCAAGCCTGAAAATCCCTTCCGGGTGCTTGTAACACTGTTAAGTGCTAGCAGTAACATATATTTTTTAAAAAGTTTTTTTTGATGTTTGTTTATTTCTGAGACAGAGACAGAGCGCAAGCAGGCGAGGGGGAGAGAGAGAGGGAGACATAGAATCTGAAACAGGGTCCAGGCTCTGAGCTGTCAGCACAGAGCCTGATGTGGGGCTCGAACCCACACCTGAGCCGAAGTCAGACGCTTAACCGACCGAGCCACCCTGGCGCCCCAGTAACAAATATTTCTAAAAATATTTAATCTCTACACCCAACCGTGGGGCTTGAACTCACTATCCGGAGATCAAGAGTCTCACGCTCTTCGGACTGAGCCAGCCAGGCGCCCCAAAGTATTTTCTAAATTACAGAAGTTATCGTGACCACTTTGTCAAAACTTTGAAAACTAGAAAAAGAAAGAAATGCCCTATTTAGTCCATCCTTTTACTGGCAATTTTTATATTAAAATATACACAGGTAGCCAACAGTCCGATCTACTTTTATGTGTACTCTTTTGACATAGTTGAATCATAGTCGATGCCTAATTTTGTGGCCTGGTTTTGTCACTTAAGTAAAAAGTGACCCTTGAAACATTTCAGAAACTCAATTCTGTATTTTGTATCTGCTGTAACTCAGTAATTTTCTGGGTCAGATGTGCAGTTTCCCCTGACCGGCGTCCCATTCAACAAATGTCAGTGCGTCGTCTTTATGGGTATTTTCTGATGACGAGTTTCTTGAAAGGGTGTTTTCTGATGACCAGTTTCTTGGGCCCACAGCTCAAAACCCTCAATATTATTAGCGAGTCTTCAAAAGGAAAGCCATCGCTTTTGGCCAAGGCCTTCTCCCGACACCATCTGGGGATTTACGGCGCAGGCGGGAAGGGGGTGGCGGGCCTTTTTACCAGAGTGGATGTCATAGCAGGAGCTCCCTACGGGTGGGTGATTTCCTCTGTTTCAGGGAAGGGTGTCTGGGGCTTAGGGGAGGGGACGAGGCAGGACAGAGAGGCAGGCTGTAGGCGGACCGTGCGGTGCCGTGGAAAACAGGAGGGCGTGAGCTTTTCGGACGGTATTGAACGGGCCCAGAACACGAGCTGGAAAGGTGCTGTGGGCTCCTGGAGAGGCGCTGGAGCCCACGGTCACACGGTCACAAGACGCACATCACTGGATGTTGAGGGGGCCGGGAGGTGCAAGTCGGCAGGGCAAACGTCCCGTTTCCGGATCCGGTCAGGAGGTAGCAGACTCTTTAACCCACGCCGCCAGGTCGCGTCTTCACGGGTGCGTCCTCCACTGCAAAGGCTCGGACCCCCGAGCGGCTTCAAGTGACTGGAGTTCACGGCCCTCGACACTCAGGGTTTCCGAAGGCCTGGGGCAGGCGGGGATCTGCTCCCGGGGCGACCCGCCCGGCGTGGGTGGGAGTTGGGGGGCGCGTCAGCGAGGCCACCCCCACGGACCCGAGGGCGGGCGGCGAGCCCCTGTCCACACGGCAGGGAAGGCACCTGGGGCGGCGCAGGGTGAGCTGGCCCCACGCACACACAGCCAGGCGAGTAAGGTAGGAAGCACTTCAGCATCACCCCGGAAAAGAGGGTGCTCCTTCACCGCCCCCCAAATCCCCTGCGGAATGACGGGGTGTGACCCAGCTTCACGGGAGCGCGCAGGGCACACAGGCCCGTCGTCACTCCGCCTCCCCGACACGCGGGCCACGCCAGGCTGGTGGCTGTGGGACAGGACCCGGGAGCTGGGGAAGGAAGGCCAGAGATTCGTATGCCTGGTCTTGCTTCTCGACTGGGGCGGGCGCGGGGGTGCGGACTGAACCCCTCCTTTGCGAGCGAGGGGCCGGAGACCCCCGACTCTTTCACAGGGTCTGACCTCGGGGGAGCGGTGGCCCCGGGCCCAGCCGGGTCTGGAACCGGGAACCCTGGAGCCCTCGGGTCACTTGCACAGGAATCTGGGGACGAGCCAGGGAGCGTCCCGGTTTATTTATTTACATGCGCTTCTTCCAGAAGGACCTGGAGGCCTCACCGCGGTTGAAAGGCAGCGCGGGGCCCCGTGAGATCACACCAGAAAGTACATGAACCCGGGCAGAGTTGACATGACCCGAAGCCCCAGGGTGTGTGTGTTGGGGGGGGCGATGGCCCGGCCAAGGGTGAAGCCACCGATGAAGAAGCTAACTCACGTCATTCTGATTTTGATTGTGCCTTGTGAAGTTTAGAAAAGGAAATTGACTTTTTTGCTGATCAAGTTAATTTGATTCTCCTTAAATTCTGATTGATGCATCTGGTGTTTTTTCACTTGGCTCACTTAGCAAGCAGACGGATTAATTAGGAGATTTTACATTTTTGGCATCGCTGCCGCTCCCCTCGCAACTATCTGGTTCTCCTGGTCTCTCCCAGAGCAAGCACGGACAGGTGTCTTCTGCAGCTCGACTGTTCAGTACAGAGGACTCTTGACCAAAATAAGGTGTACATCTGCTTTGCAAAATGCAGTGGCTCTCCTCCTGCGGGAGCCGCGGGATCGCCTGAGGATTAGGACCCTGAGCATGCTCTCTGGAGCCGCGACCAGGAAAATCGGAGCCCTTGGGGCGGCTGCAGACGTCCGGGCCAGCCCAGCGTGCAGCCAGGACTGAGGACTCCAGCAGTCTGGTCCTGCTGGCCCTGCCCCCCTTATGGGTGCCACTGGCCATCAGGCTGCTGTCCTGCCCCTTCCCGGCCTCTCTTGGGAACTCCCGCCTCCTTCGGGGCTCATGGTTGGAGCCTTGTGGAGGGACATTCCTGTCCGTGGGACTTGGCGGGCCGAGAACTGGCATGGTGCTGGAGAGCCTGTCCTCCCAGCTGCAAATCAGGGGGCCTTGTCGCTCTTTCCGATGTGAAGCTTTGATGTTGTAATCACAGACACAAACGCTCAGTCTTGGATTTTGCTGCAGGACTGAGTGTCCCTTGGTGCCATGGCCTCAAGCTCTGTGGTGGGTGCGACCACCTCATGGAGCATGGGCCGGCCTGCCCCCGCCCTCCCCTGCCCTGCTGCTTTGCCACTTCCTAGGTTCTTGGAAGTTTCCTTCTTTTGATTTCTGACCTTCATTTACTCCTCCATCAGAACTTACTGCAGCTCTGTTTTGGGTTTGACTTTTGGAATCAATGTCCAGCCCAAGACCAGGAAAATGATACCAAACAGGCTTAGAGACACGCACCTCAGCAGGGGTGTGGCCTGTGGCCCTGCCCTTGCCCGCCCACAGGCTTTGCTCTTAGGGAGGGTGGCATGTCCCCAGGCCCCCTGTAGCTTGCTGGAAATGAGCAGGTTTCTTGGGTGCTGAGGAGGTGGAGGGTGGGGGGGGGGGGGGGCCCAACAGTTTGAGGATCAAAACCAGTTTGGGTTCACTGTCACCGGTACCTCCCACTGCCTGCCTTCCTGTCCCACCTTCGGCCAGAATCTGCCCTGCCCCCTCCTGGTTAGACCACCCCAGGCAAAGATGTCCACATCTAATTCTTAAATGCCAGTTTTAACATAACAGGATAGATCTCCTCTTAGCCCAAGAGATTTCCAGTAGGCATTTCCTTTTTATTTTTATTTATTTTTATTTTTTAAGTTTTTTAATTTTGAGAGAAAGAGAGAGTGAGTAGGGGAGGGGCGGAGAGAGAGAGGGAGAGAGAGAATCTCAAGTTGGTTCCTGGCTGTCTCAGCACAGAGCCCGATGCGAGGCTCAAACTCACAAACGGTGAGATCATGACCTGAGCCGAAGTCGGTCGCAGGCACCCCTCCGATAGGAATTTCTTAAGCCAAGCCTCTTAGGGAGACAAGCTGCTGATATCTAGAGACATCTACTCTTGGTTTGCAGTAACATCTTCCTTCCTGAAACAGATTGGAACTGAGATAATTTGGAATAAACAATTCAATACTATCTCAAATTTTCCAATTAAAAAAAAAATTTTTTTTTAAATAATGGTGGAAAACAAAACCTAACCGACTGTTCATTTCCTTTATAACTTGAGACCTACCGAGTAAGAGAAAGACTCCCTCACTGCCACTCCCATCTTGGTCAATTTCATTTTGCCAGACTTAGGATTCTGTTTAAATGGCGGTGACCGAAGATGGGCTTGACTGAGTTCAACTCATGTAATACTTCAGGAGACACCGCCCCGGGGACCCTTACACACCTGGCTTGTTTGTTACAGGTCGCGAAGGCAAGAGGGGAACAACTGAGTGTGTGTTTTCCCTCCACTCCTGGAATAACTGTGAGGATACACAGAGGGTCCGAGGCAGGGAGCGGGATGTGAGAATGGGCTTCGATCCAGGAGCAGCGCAAGGGGGGGGGGGGGGGGGGAGGGGCGGAAGGAGGCGGGAGTCCACCCCACCCCCCAGTCGGGGAGGGCACAGCGCTGGGCCTCAGCTCCCTTTAGGACCCCTGCTGTTTGAGGCACTAGGAGTTTCCGCCTGGGAGTCACATTGATGGAGTGATTGCCCTGTTTCTGTTCCACATGAAGCCGCTCTTTTTCCCCCACCCGACCCGAGGAAAATACTCGTAGCCGCTCAGTTTTACAGCGTGTTAATTTAGCTCCCCAGTGAATAAAGTCCGAGGCTGAAGGCCAAGTCGTTTGCTCAGACAGGAGACTGGGACTGTTGCCAAGACAGTGGGGTGGCTTCCAGGCCAGCCCCGCGGTGACCCCCCGAGCTACAGGTGGAGCGGCGTGTGGCTCCCGCAGGGGAAGCCCGGCCGTTTACTGCCACAAGCGGCTGAAAAGAAAGAGCCGCCTCCGCATGTTTGCGTGACAGACCCATGCCACCACCCACCGCCTTTACAGTCTATAAAGGGGCCTCCTCCTGGGACCTGTGGCCAAACCGGCCCCGCCCGGAGCACCCTGCTCCGTGTGCAGAGAGCGAGTGAGGTTACACGGGACACTGGGCCAGAGACAACGGCGCTTATTTTCAGCCTGTTGCTTGGAAAGCTGGCTTTATTTTAGGACCATTTGGTGGGAAGGAACTTCAAAATGTAGGAACCGATGGGGGGCTGGGGTGTGGGGACCCTGGGTGGCCCAGTCCGTTAAGCGACCCGCTTCCGCTCTGGTCAACATCTCGTGATTGGAGCCCCGCGTCGGGCTCTGTGCTGACAGCTCGGAGCCTGGAACCTGCCTCAGATTCTGTGTCTCCCTCTCTCTCTGTCCCTCCCCCACTAGTACTCTCTCTCTCTCTCAAAAATGAACATTAAAAATAATATTGTTAAAAAATTTAGGATGGGGTGTCAAACTCTGTTTTGACCAATGACTAATATTGACTCATCTAAGCCACTGTGGTTGCTTGGACCCACCCTGAGGCCTCCCTGCCCCTCAGCCTCCGGATGCAACCTCGGCCCTCTCTCAAAGGCAGTGGGACCACAAGAGCCAGTTGCAGGAGTCCCTGGTCCGTCTGGACTCTGACTCAGGTGTGTCCTGTGCCTCAGTTTCCCCTGAGTGGGGTGGGGTGCCTTGGGAGGAACTGGGGGTAGGGATCAACACACCCTTGGGACTTTCTAAAGGCAAAGGCAAACCAAATGCATGCCGAAGTCTCCTCGCTGTCTGTCCTCTTCGGAGGAATTCAGAATCCCTCAGGGTCTTTGGGATCAGCCATCTGTTAGCAATCACACATGGACCCGTGACCATGTTACACACTGTCCAAAATGGGTGTATTGAATCAGCTGTAAACTGGAACTGTCCTGGGCCACTTGGGACCGTGTGGATAGAATATCAGAATTTAAACTGTGCCCTTTAGATTCTGGGGGAAAAACCTAAATGCTAAAACAACTACAAAAACATACTCTGCAGAAACAAGCAGGAATGAAATAGTTGGTCATTTAGAGGGATCAGGTCTCTGCTTTCAAAGGGGTAGGTGGACGTGGTCTGGGGGGCGGAACTGGCACCGGACAGCAAGCGGGCCCGAGGTGAGAGGCGTGTTTTTAGGTTATCCCAAGACATTTATGGTAGAAAGCTTATCATCATCTTCCTCTAAAACCAAGCAGGGAATTTGAAAACACAAACCCAGGGCAGAGTAAACCCGCTGGCTGCAGTGTTTCTGTTGGAAAAGATCGTCCCCTAGCGGGGTCGGGACGTCTGGCGGGAGGCTCGTGCAGGACCTCTAGGTCGTTCCCGTACAAGTTCCACAGAAAGCAGCACATCGTGTTCGAGAAACCTAAGTGGAGCCGTCTGTCTGGTTTCTACAAATAAAGCCGGTGAGGCACAGCGCAGGTGGCTCGACGCCCCGGGGCACCTGTTGCAGGCAAGAGCTGGGCTGAAGCCGGGCAGCCAGTCGGGGCTTTTGTGAGGAAAAACCCAAGAACATGGGAGCGGCCTTTAAAAATGGGTGCTATTGGGGCACCTGGGTGGCTCAGTCGGTCAGGCATCCGACTCTTGGTTTCGGCTCAGGTCGTGATCGTGCAGTTTGTGGGTTCGAGCCCCACCTCAGACTCTTGTGCCGACAGCGTGGAGCCTGCTTGGGATTCTCGCTCTCCCTTTGTCTCTGCCCCCCACTGCTCTCTCTCAAAATAAATAAACTAAAAAAAAAAAAAAAAAAAAAAAAAAAAGGGTGCTATCACGGTTTAGAGAAGTGTAGCTGGGGGGTTTTTGCCCCAGTGGAGAAGGTCCACCTAAATCACTGGAGCTCCCTCGCGGACTCCGCCTGGCCGTGTGGGGCTGGTGACACGGCGTCCTCAGGGGTTGTGTCCTCTGCCAGCCCAGGGCTTTCCCAACCCAACAGGAACGGACTGGGGTCGGCGCGGCTGGTTGTTCTCTGCTGGGGTCTGAATGGGCGTGTGGACCTCGAAGAGTCAAAACGGAATCCTGTGTCTCAAGCCCGGTCTCCACACCCTCTGCCGGGTGCCCCCCCACCCCCGCCTCCTTCCAAACCCCCGTCTTCGTGGCCCGGTTCCCCCCTCGCTCACTGCACTTGACCCAAGATTCCGACGTGGGTCTTTTGACTCTGAGCCTCCGCCCTTTCCCTAGACCGTATGGGAGCACGAGGTGGGGGCCGGGGCCAGGCGGCCGCTGCTCTGAAGGCCGTTGCCTTCCCGTGAGGCTGCGCGCACACTCACACCTGCGTGTTCGGGGCAGGAGACGGACGCCCCGGTTCACAAGCAGCAGAGCTGGGGCCCGAGCCTCTGGTTGTCAGAGGCCAAGTCTGAGGCTTCTCCTTGTCCCACTCTGGCCCTCCCTGGGCCGCGTCAGGATAAATACTGCAGCACAGGCTGGAAAGAGGCTTTTTTAGGCGAGAGACCCGGGGGGCACTTAGTGAAACGTGTGGACTCGCTCCCTGAAAACTACACAATCAAAATAGATTTTGCCGGGGACCCCCGGGACTAGGAACCGCAGGACACGAGGGGCCGTGCACCCCGTCGGGCCCATCAGCCCTGCTAACGCATCAACAGCCACTTGAAATGATGGAGACAGGAAGTCTGGCTGGTCAGATAGAAAAAGAGTGCTATTCTCAGCATGTAAAGGTTTTACACGCATTATCTAGCTTTATCATCGTAACAACCTACGGAGCAGCTACCGTTATTTCCTATTTTTCTAGTTGAGGCACGGAGACAAAGAGGTAAACCGAGGCACCTGATGTCACACAGCTTGGCCTTGGAGCTCCAACAGCTAAGGCGGCTCTGGAAAGGGGAGCGCGTCTCTGGGGAGCCCGGCCTGGAGAAGGCGGCGTGGGAAGGGGCGGCCGGCTGGTGTTGCCGAGCGCTTTACCCCCTCCCCCTCCCCGTGATCTGTGTAGTGCGTTCTTCTTGGAGGCTCCCTTGCTTTCTGGGCCGTGACCTTGTTCAAACTGAATCCCATGGGTCTCCTGTGTGTCACTGAGCTCTGGCCTGCCCACTGGCCCACCGACCTCAACACAACTTGATGGCTTCCAGAGTCTCCTGAAGAAAGGGCTCCTTTCTGACTTCTTCCTTTTTTTTTAAGCTTATTTCTTTTGAGAGAGAGAGAGACAGAGAGAGAGACAGAGACAGAGACAGAGAGACAGCGAGAATCCCAAGCAGGCTCCATGCTGATAGCAGGAGCTAGAACTCACGAACCACGAGATCATGACCCGAGCCGAAATCAGGAGTCGGACACTTCACCAGCTGAGCCACCCAGGCGCTGCTGACTTCTTTCTAAAGAAGTTAGTAGGCAGTGGGGCGCCTGGGTGGCGCAGTCGGTTAAGCGTCCGACTTCAGCCAGGTCACGATCTCGTGGTCCGGGAGTTCGAGCCCCGCGTCAGGCTCTGGGCTGATGGCTCGGAGCCTGGAGCCTGTTTCCGATTCTGTGTCTCCCTCTCTCTCTGCCCCTCCCCCGTTCATGCTCTGTCTCTCGCTGTCCCAAAAATAAATAAATGTTGAAAAAAAAAAATTAAAAAAAAAAAAAAGAAGTTAGTAGGCAGAACAGTCACGCATAGAAAGCCATGCTAGACTTATTTCCTTGAGTCTAGAAAAGAGGCCATTCTATCTCGGTTGTGCTATCATCGGGCGTGTTTGGAGCCCTGTGGGCTGCTCCCCCCCTCCGCCCAGGACACTTGTCACGCGGTCTGGGGGTATGTGTGACAGGAACCCCAAGTACTGCAAGTAAGGGGCGTGCTTTCACGCTCACGGACCCACAGACGCTCACGGACCCACAGACCGGCTAAGCTGGACCACGAGGCTGCATGAAAGCCAGGCCTGAAGCCGGACTCAGAGATGAGTGGGTCCCGGGCCCGGAATGAAGCCAGGACGGACTCGTTCTCTCCTTTGTTTCCCTCCGTGCACGTTTTACTCGCGCAGACCCCCGGGTGAACGGGGAGGTGAGCTGTGGCCCGCGACAAATGCAGCGACGGCCCCACGGCTTTGGGAACGAGCCCTGGGGGAGCAGCCGTTGGTGGTGGAGCCGCCCCGGTGGCCTGCGGAGCTCCGGTTCGCTGTCGGGAAGGGTGGCCAGCACGGCCGGGACGACACGGTGACAGCACCGGCCCCCCACCCCTCTCCACGCCCGCCCGTCCCCCGGCCCAGGACAGAGCAGTGGCCTGACTGGGACGGGGCTGGACGGGGCTGGACGGGGCTGTTTGTGAAAACCAAATGACCACAGAGCCAGTTAGTTGGTAACCTGCCCTTTTTTTGCATTTCAGTTTCCCTGGTGGCGCGACCTGCGCGGGGGGTGAACGGTTATGGGACCAGTGGGGCCGCTGCCACCAGACTGTCCTGCAGGAAATGAATCTTATTTCAGTCCTTAGAGAGAAGTGATCTCTTCATAGATGTTTTCTCAAGTCCCTCCCTTACATGTGTCCTCGTGATCGTAATGCTTTCCGAGTTTAGACGGTTCGCACTTAGCAAACCGTGCGCAAGCCCTGACCCAATGACGGGAGCTTTGGAAGGCAGCGTTCGGCGGATGGTGACAGGGCAGCAGAAACCGGCACAGAACAGTGACTTTGGCTGTCGAAAGCCAGGACCAACCTCACGGGTCCCTACCCCCTCTCCCGCGTGTCCCACGTGTCCCCTGGAAGCTCTTGCAGTGGGGAACGCGTTCCTCCGAAGCAGCCCGAACTGGAGTAGGCTGCCTTTGTCACCTTGTATCCTTGTTCATCGACACGGGGTTTTCTTCCAGATGCATCTGAGATAACCTCACGCTCTTCTCAGCCAGCCGGCTAGCTCAGAAGTGAGCCCGCTTTTCTCCCCAAGCACCTGCCTCCCGCTACCAATGAGCTCGTTAACCCGTGTGCTTTTGACTCACAGAAGCACATTAGGTTTTTTCGGGGTGGGGGGCGTGGGGGGGGGGGAGAGAGACAGTGTGAGCTGTAAGCAGGCTCCACACTCAGCGCAGAGCCCGATGTGGGGCTCGATCCCACAACCCTGGGATCGTGACCTGAGCCACCCAGGTGCCCCAAAGCACATGAAGTTTTAATTCTTACACGTTCGCTCATTTGTTCCTTGAAAATCCTGTACTTGCCGATTGTTAGCACTTTTCAGTTTGTTCGCAGGGAAATAACTTTGCGATGATGAGAGGGAAAATTATCTGTAAAATACCCGAATACTTTTTCTCCTGTAACATAGTCTTTGTTTAAACAATACAGCACAACATTTTAAAAACTTTTTTAATTTTTTTTTTTTTTTTTTTTTTTTACTAAGGCACATGACGTATAGAAAGGTTGAGGTACAAAATGCAAATTTCTGCATAAGACTTTTAAAATAATCGTTTTGGAAAATGAAGGTGAACATCATCTTCCAGAATATTCAGCTTTTAGCTTGTTTTTTCTTTTGGACCAGTTCAACCAGCAACTTGTATCTAGCGATACAGTCTTCCTGCAGGAAGAGAAAAAGAGAGGTGAAACGGTTATTTCCACAGATCAGCGTGAGCGTCGTGGGCTTCAGCCGCGGCCTGTGCGGGGAGGCGGCCTCGTGAGCGTCCGCTCTGCCCACGGCCGGCCTGCAACCGGCTGGACGAGCCCCATGGCCTTCACGCCGGGGCCCACATGCACACACCAGGGCCCCCCCGGCCGGGGCCCACGTGCTGCCAGGTGCCCCCGGGCCAGTGGCAGTCCTGTGAGGTGCAGCGTGGGCCGCTGGCGTGAGGGGCCCGTGCTGCTGCGTGTGAGGCACACCACGGGCATCACGATGATGCCTCTCAACTCGCTAACGATAACAAGCAGCTTTCACATTTCACTGTCATCGCGCGTCTCGTCAGAGCAAGCGGACAACTTGAGGCCGGCCGGCCGCCCTGTTATTCCATCTGGGTTTGCCTCTCCTTAAGGGGCCGTGGGGACCCTCCCGTGGTGGCCGCGTCGGCCCAGCCCCCAGGACCGTGGCGGGGAGTGTGCCGCCCAGATCCTGCCCGTGGCCGTGGCCGCTGGGGGTGAGGAGTGGGGCCTAGAGCAGAGGCGGGCGGTGCCGGGGGGCCTCATGCTCTCCTGTCCATCATGAGGTACTTTCCAGAGTCCGTTCCTGTTTCTGGCCAAGAGATACTCCCCTCCGAGGCGTTGGAAGCCTTCACTAACTTAAGGTCTAGGGCAACATGATCGCTGCTCCCCGGCAGATGCTTCTATCAGCCGGGGACACAGAGTGGGTGCTCATGCTCTTCCTAGGGTTCTAGCTCAGGAGTGGTATGAGGGATGCTTCTAGAAGTGCCTCTCTGGATCCCCAACGATCACGCGCATGGGGTCAGTCTTTAAAATACCAGCCTTTTCTTAATAGCTGTGCTGCCCACTGGTGAGGCCCCGGGCATGATGTGGGGACTTCACCGGGGACCACGGCGACCCAGAGCGCTGAGCCGCAGGCCTCAGGCAAAGTCCCCTCCTTCAGGCCCAGCATCGCCAGCGGCTTGCGGGCCACGTATAGGGACTCGCTCCCTAGCAGATGAGTCAGCAGGCCACCTCTCCGGGAACTGGTTCCAATGTCAAGGCTTAAGGGGAACACTTGCGGGACAATAAAAGGGCTGCTCGTGTCTGTTTCAAACGGGAGGGTTTCCAAACCCCGAGGCAGTGAGTTTCTGAATGTTCTATCCTTAGGAATCCACGGTTCCAGCTCCTTCATTTTAAGCCAATGTCAATTCATCACACATGTAGATGCCTGTGTCCTGACAGATGCTAGGGAAATTCAGGGAAAATAATTACTTCTGGCAAACCAGTTGGAGAGGCTGGGAGAATCTGTGTTTCTCAAATAGATCAACTGCTAATGGTTTATTTTTCTCCCCAGGAATTCTCAACTTCATCATTTTAAAGTAGGTGATAGATAACTAGACCTGTACACACGGGGACATTTATGGCCACAAGCTAGATTTTCCAACATAGAATTTCAATTAAAAAAAAATAAGAATGTAAATGAACATCAATGTGCCCAGAGGCTACTGAGTGACAGGCACAGGAGGCAGAAGAGACTCGTTCTTCTGATTTCTCCGAGTTCCTTGGTGCCTCAGACTGAGAGTACAGCGAGGAAGGAAGAAACTCAGGAGATGGTGTGTGTTTCGAGAAAGGCCCGAGTGGGAAAGCTCACACCGTGAGCCCCGCGGCATGAACTGGCAGACGGAAGGCAAAGGCTGGGGTGAGCGCTGGCTCTCTGTGGGGCACCCCGTCTGCCCGCCTAGCTGGGAACTACCTGTGGGGGTTTGTAAGCAGATACCGAGAGCCGAAAACGGGGAAAAGACTTAAAGTACAAACAGTCAAGGCTGCAGGGCGGGTTGAATCCTAAATGTCATCCCTGCCCGGGCCCCCACCCCCGCCGCCAGGGCCTCGCCTGTCTGGTGCAGCTGCTGAGTCCAGAGTGATGTGCCCTGTGGACCCGATGACCAGCATGACACGGGCCGCCACGCGCTCGCCCTGGGGTAAATACGGCTCCTCGCAGAGCTGGAGGGAGACCTCCCCCGACTCTGGCTCAAGGGAGCCTCCGCCCGAGGGAGGGCCTGCCGGCCGCCAGGGCTGCTCCCGCTGCCCCAGTGATGAGGGTGCGGTCCAGCCACCCCCGTGCTCCTCTCAAACTGCCAGACTGGGGCGAATGCTCCAGAAGGTTGGCGGGCTTGTTGTGGGTGAAACTTATCCTCTATGCATGGAATTTTCTGAGGAAAACCAACCGGTCTGTATGGTCTCCTTAGAATCTTGACCTCATTCATACACACTAATCAATCCGGTGCACAGACTGACCATGCTCTTAGAAGTGCACCGGACGGTCACGCAGACAGCTGTCGCTAGAGGGGTGTGCGTAAGGTGGGGAATTAGGTGGAGCTGGCCGCGCAGGTCTCGTTCTTCCCCCGCCTCACCCACCTTACTCTTAGACGGGACACATTTGGCTATTTTGTCCCAGCGGTCCGAAGATCCCTTTGGGTACTGCTGTAATGCTAATTCCAGAAGCTTCTGTTGACTCTGAGTCCATGGCTCCTCGGCAGCACGAGTTCTCTCTTTCTTCTGGCTCTCCTCATCACTGGATTCGTTTTGTTCTGAAATATCGAAGTCCTTCTGCCTCTTTCCTCTGAACTTCTCCTCGGGCTCCACCCTCGTTGCCGCCTCAGGCGGCCTGGCCGGCCTCCGCCTCCGTGGCCGGCTTTCCGGGAGCACTGCCTCCTGCTCGTCGTCATCTTCCTCCTCCTGCTCGTCCTCCTTGTCTTCCTCCCCGGCCTGCCGTGCATCTTCTCGCTGGGTGATGATGTCATCTGGCAAGGCCGTGGCGGCCTTGGAGGGCCGGAGATTCTGGGCTGTTGACTTGAGTTCGGAGAGTCTGACCATTCCTGTGAGGAAGGACACACTTTATCACACAGATGGAATGGCAAGGTCAATGCAGGTGACAAGAGTAACAGCAGCTGTCACCAACACAGCAGTGTGGTAGGCGCTGTGCACCTACGATTCTGCTTAATTTTCACGCTGTTCTAGAAAGATAGGTGTCATTATCCTAATTCTACAGATGGCAAAAATCAGTCTCAGAGAGCAGCAGAGGTGGGATTTGAACCCAGTTCTGTCTGATTCTTTGTCCTTTGTCCTTTCCGACGCTCTGAGGGACTGAGGGCCATGTACAGAATCAGGTTGTGGCCAAAGAATGCAAAGTGGCTCTTTGACACTTTTTAGATAAGGAAGGATGTTCTTTACGATCCGGAACTGGGACGACTCATTCCATTAGCGGAGCTAAAATGGATCTGTCTAAACTCGCGCTGTGCTCACACCATTGTAGGTGAGCCACCGACGCTGTGGGACGTGCTGTCTGCTCCAAGCTGCTTCCAGTGCCACTGTGCCACCACGTTGGCCAGTAAAGAGCAAACGGACTGGCTCTCAGGCGCCATCTCAGGGATGCCCCTGAATGTTCAACCATACGTCTCCTGTTCTGGTCACTTTTTACCCCCCCCCTCCCCCCCCCACCAATGCTCTAGTAAGATCCCTATCTGTGCCACAGTCTACACCACACTGCCTTTTCCAGAATACACAGAGTGTCTTGCAGGAAGGCCTTTTCACATGGCCTCTCACTGCCCATTTTAGCCTCTGTGCCAACAAAAAATTGTGTTCGCAGAACAGGAATCTGGAAATGCCTTCTTTCCTGAAGCCGGCAGAGCCCCACATTGAATCCCTGCTGGGGACGGCTTTTTGAGATCTCCGGGTTTGCTCACCTGCATTGCTGTCTTTGGGACTTGTATTTAAATTAAGTTAGAAGGTTTTAGGAAGTATTCTCTTCCTGGTTCCAGGCAAACAGTGTGGAGACTCTAGCAAAATTCCAGTTAGTCTTGGAGGAAACATATTTTGAGAAATGTGGGTTCTTGGGAAAGCTGCTGCTCTATTCTGAAAGACGGCTCCGTGTGCGTGGGGCTGGCAGGTGGACCGCGTGGGGGAGCCGTGCACCGCGCGTTTGTGTGGCATCCAGAGGGTTCCCCCCTGCGTGCCCCTCCCCCAGTACTAGCAAAGAACTAGGTTTTTAGGGTTTTTAAACTTATCAGGTCCATCTTAGCACCCACCCTTACGAAAAGGGATTTGTGTGGGAGAAGTCACTTTAGCTCAGTGGGGTGAAGGGCACTGACTCACCTGGGGAGCAGGTAACTGAATCCTTCAGTTGCTTGGCTTTGGTTGTCACCTGTTCCAAAATATAAAGGCAACGAAGTCTTACTTTCCACATAGCTCTTGTAGGTCAAGTGACCTATTTCACGTAAGGTCCATGTGAACGAACTGGGTTTACTGAATCTTCAGCCTAGAAGGACCCTCGTTCATCCATCCACTCATTTAGTTAAGCAACAAGGAAACTTTTGTTTGAGTATCATAAACGGTGGAGAAATTCAACTCATGTTTTAACATAAAAGTCTGTCTTTTCTTTGCATTCAAGAAACCACAAGAGCATAGCAGACTAACACTAGAAGAGTAGGAAGAAGAAAATACTTCCTAACACAAGGCCCACAGGACGTACGTACATGAGTGAGGGGCCACAGAAAGAGTTTCGTTCGGTCGCTGTTACTTCTTTGTTCTCTGTATAAATGGTATCACATTATTTGTCTCGTTCTATACCTTGCTTTTCATTTAACAATGTCTTGGAGATCCACATATGGATTTCTTTTTAAATTGATATAAAATTTACATACAATTCAATAGACAGATTTAAAATGTACAATTCAATGGGTTTTGACCCCCCCAAAAAGGACCTATATAACCATTCTAATTCTAATCAAATTATAGAACGTTCCTGTTATCCCAGAAAGTTCTCTTCTGCCCTTAAGTTAATCTCTACTCTGCCACTGACAACACTGTTCTGATTTCTTAAAATACAGGATCAAAATTAATTAAAAAAATTAAAAATGGTTGATTGCCCAATGAATTTTCAGTCAAGCCATCCTTTCCCCACTTATTCGAAATGTTAACTTTAGGGGCGCCTGGGTGGTTCAGTTTATTAAGCATCTGACGCTGGCTCAGGTCATGATCTAGCGGTTTGAGTTTGAGCCCCGCGTCGGGCTCTGGGCTGACAGCTCAGAGCCTGGAACCTGCTTCGGATTCTGTGTCTCCCTCTCTCTCTGCCCCTCCCCCGCTCACGCTCTGTCTCTCAAAATAATAAATGAACATTAAAAAAATTAAAAAGAAATGTTAACTTTATTAAAATCAGTGCCACTGTATACGTGAACTATTTTTCTACACTTTGTATTCCATCCCATTAATGCACATGCATATTCTTGAATCAACGTTTCGCTGCTTTAATGAGATTTGAAAATAAAACCTCAGAAAGCCTGATTGCTAAGAACTCAGGTAGACTCATCTTGGTCCCACCTCTTCTTAGCTGGGTGATCTTAAGCAATTTCCAATCCTTTCTCTGTGTCAAGAATTACCCTCTGTAGTATGTGGATAATGCTAGTAATACCATTTGCCTATTAGGTTTTAAATTTGAAATAAGCTCTTAGCAGGATACCGAGCAGATATTCAAGTCTCAGTAAATACTACCTATTATAATTGCCATGGGTCATTTGTTTTTCATTCATACAAAGGAGAGAATTAGAGAAAATATTTAAAGCCACTTAGAAACACTCTTCAATTTTATTCCCGACCTTCCTCTCTTTCCAGATGACCTTGTTTCTTATTTAATGTGAGAAAAAAGGAAGTTCTCCAACATGAGCCTCCTTGCCTTCCAACTTTCTCAACTCAAAATTCTGATTACATCACTTTATATCCTTCCTATCTTTTATCCCAAATCAAAGAAATTATCTTCCTTCCTCTTGAATTTTCCCAGAACTATGCCCTATCTATTAATTTCCTTTGCATTCTTTCTTTTTTCTTTTTCTTTTTTTAACGTTTATTTACTTTTGAGAGAGAGGGAGAGACAGAGTGTGAGCGGAGGGAAGGGCAGAAAGAGACACACACAGAATCTGAAGCAGGCTCCAGGCTCCGAGCTGTCAGCGCAGAGCCCGACGCGGGGCTCGAACTCACGAACTGTGAGACCATGACCTGGGCTGAAGTTGGACGGTTACCGACTGAGCCACCACGGCGCCCCTGATTTCCTTTGCTTTCATCTTCACCTTCTCCCTGTCCGTCAGCTGTGTCCCATGATTCTTCACACTGAGCTCAAGTGGCCTCCACTCCAGAAGGTGATCTTCCCTTAAGCTGTCTTTTCTACTCCTTTTGGCTTTCTCTTTCTCTGAATGTTCCTTCACTGCCCATCCCACCCCCCACCCCATATAATGCTCCTCAACATTCCATCCTTGCCATTCATATGTTCTTTCCATTTTCTCCATTGGTATCTCATGCCACTGGTTCAGTAACACTTTTGAAAAGGAATGATTAACCTGTATGTCTAGCCCTGACCTCTTCCTTGGAGTGGCAGTGTAACAGAATTGACTACATAGCAACAATGGGTCATCAGATCGAAAGGGCCTTCGTCTACATAGCAATACGCTTTCTTTGTACCAAGCATTGTTCTAAGATATGTGTCTGTACAAATATTCCTCACAGCAGCCATAGTAGGTAGTATTACCCCCATCGTACAGAATCCGAGGCTCACAGGGCATAGAGAACATACGCAAGATTAAAAGGCTAATGGGTAGCTGAACACAGACAAGTTGGGTTCTGAAATCTTGTCTCTCAGTCCCCGTAACATGCTGCCTTTGGAATCCAAATCTCTGTTCTCCTTCTGCTCTGCTACGTGACCGCCCTCTTTAACTGCCACCGAATCTCTTATTTCACGATCTCCTAGTTCCTCAAACCAAACTAACTGAGTTGTCTGCTTTTGCTTCCTTTTCTTGATAGAACTGTCATCCCAGTCACCCAGGCTCACGACCCGAGTCCAGTTGTGGACCTTTGCCTCCCGCCCCCGCCAGCTGCTACACTCTCCACAATGTCAACCCCGTCTGTTCCCTGCTCACAAATCACACCTCCTCTCTTAGTTCTTCATTCTCCCGTGGCTGGATGAACGTAAACAGCCTTCTAACTGGACTCCTACTTACCAATCATTTTTATAGATTAATACCCCTAAAGCAGAGTTCTGATCAGATTCCTTTCATGGCGCATCACTGATTATGTAATGTTTAATTCTTAACCTGACATGCAAAGAGATCCACAATTTGTGGTCTGTTCTTTCCTGTGGTAGCTTTCCTTTGAGCAGAACTGAATAATTAATGCTCCCCCAGACAGAAATTTCCCTACCCTGTACTTTTTGCCATCCTTAACACTGCCTGAAACGATTTTCCTTTCTTCATCAACCCTCCCCTTAAATATCTATCTCTCTAGAGCCAAACCATCCTTCAAGGTACTCTCAGGTGTAACTTTCTTCTTGAAGACTTCCTGGTGTTCACTACCAGGGTGACCAACTCTGGTGACAATCCTTCGTCTCTCTCAATTTCTATTGTGTTTTTTAAAGATTTAATTATCTTTTTCTCTTTTGTCACATAGTTCTATGAATTTTATTTATTTATTAAACTTAGAGAGAGAGAGAGAGAGAGAGAGAGAGAGAATGAGTTCGAGCAGGGGAGGGGCAGAGAGAAAGGGAGAGAGAGTCCCAAGCAGGCTTCACATCCTCAGCATGGAGCCCATTGTGGGGCTAGATCTCACAAACCTGCGAGATCATGACCTGAGCTGAAATCAAGAGTCAGACGCTTGACTGAACTACTGAGGCACCCTAAACACACTCAGAGGTTCAAGTAACTACCGCCACATCTAAGATGTGAGATAATTCTTTTTTTTCTTGGACTTGTTTTCTTATTTAACAAAACATTTTGGAGATTATTACAGAATAGTACACAAAGATCTCCTTTTTTGTAAATAGCTTAACTGAAATGTCATTCACATACCTTACAATTCACCCACTTGAAGTGACAATTCAGTGGTTTTAGTATATTGGTATGTATAACCATCATCATGGCCAACGTCAGAACATTTTTATCACATCAGAAAGAAGTGCAGTACCCTGTAGGTATCATCCTCCGTTCTCCCCCTCCTACCCCGTCACTCAGCAAGCAACATACAACCATAAATCTACTGTCTCCATAGATGTTCCTGTTCTGGACTTTCATATGGATGGAATCATATCATGTATAGATTTTTTTTGTGGCTGGCTTCTTTCCTTTAGGGTAATGTTTTCCAGGTTCATCCACGTTGTAGCATATATGAGTACTTCATTCCTTTTTGCTGAATAATATTCCACTGTATGAATATACCACATTTTGTTTATCCATTCATCATTTGATAAACATTTGTGTTGTTTTAGTCTTTCTGGCTATTATGAATAATGCTGCTGTAAACATTTGTGGATATGTTTTTGCTTGGGCAAACTGTTTTCATTTATCTTGGGTATATACCTAGGAGTGGAACTGTGGAGACATATGGTAATTCTATGTTTAACTTTTTGAGGAGCTGCCATACTGTTTTCCAATATGGCTGTACCATTTTATATTTACATCAGCAGTGTATGACGCTTCTGATTTTTCTACATCTTGGCAAACATTTGTTATTATCCAACTTTTTGATTCTAGCCATCTTAGTGGGTGTGAAGTAGTATCTTGTGCTTTTGATTTGCATTTCCCTAATGACTAATGACACTGAGCATTTTTTCATTGGCCGTTTTTATAACTTCTTTGGAGAAATATCTATTCAGATCCTTTCTCCACTTTTGTAAAAATTTGGGTGATTTCGCTTATTATTTAGTTGTAAAGAGCTCTTTATATATTTTGGATAAAAGCCCTTTATCAGATAAATGATTTGCAAATATTTTCTCCCATTCTGTGGGTTATCTTTGTACTTTCTTAATGGTGTCCTGTGAAGCATGGAGTTTTTAATTCTGATGAGGTTCAATTATAGTTTTATAATTTTATAGTTTTTAATTATAGTTTTAGCTCTTATATTTACGGTAATATTGCTATCTTGACAATTAAGACTTCTGATCCATGGACAGGGGATATTTTTCCACTTCTTTTGAACCTCAGTTTCTTTCAACAGTGTTTTGTCATTTTCAGAGTTTGTACTTCTTTTGTTAAATTAATACCTAAGTATTTTATTCTTTGTGATGCTATTTATGAATGAAATTATTTTATTAATTTAATTTTCAGGTTGTTCACCGCAGGTTTATAAAAATAAAACTGATTTTTGCATGTTGATATGTATCCTCCAATCTTTACTGAAGTCATTAGTTCCAATAGTTTTCTTTTTAGTGAATTCCTTAGGATTTTGTATATATAAAATCATGACATCGGCAGACAGGGACACTTTACTTCCTTTTCAATCTTATTTTTTTTTTTTGCCTGACCTCCTTGACTAGACCTGTAGTTCAATGTTGAAAAAAGTGGTGAGAGCAGTCATCCTTGTCTTCTTTCTTATCAGGAAAACATCCCGTCTTACACCAGTAAGCTGATGTTAACTGTGGGTTTTAGTAGACACTCTCAGGTCGAGGTATTCTCTTTTATTCCTAATTTGGTGAGTATTTTTATCATGCAAGGGTGCTGGCTTTTGTCATATGCTTCTATTGAGATGATTTGTGCTATTTGCTTTTTTATTCTAGTGATACCATGTCTTTAATAGTTGATTTTCAGCTGTTGAATGACCTTTGCATTTCCTGAGTTAAACCCTACTTGATCAGGGTATCAGATTATTTTTATAAGTTGCTGGATTTAGCTTGCTGTATTTTGTCTAGGATTTTTGCATTCATACTCATAAAAAAATTCGTCTACAGTTTTCTTGTAATTTTCTGGTTTGGTATAAGGCTAATAGTAGCTTCATAAAATGAGTTGGGAAGTATTCACTCTCTTTTTTTTTTTAATGTCTATTTTTGAGAGAGAGAGAGAGTGAGAGAGAACGAGAGCACACGTGCACTAGTAGGGAAGGGGCACAGAGAGAGGGACACACAGAATCTGAAGCAGGCTCCAGGCTCTGAGCTGTCAGCACAGAGCTCAACACAGGGCTCAAAATCATGACCTGAGCTGAAGTCAGAGGCTCAACCAACTGAGCCACTCAGGTGCCCCCACTCTCTTCTATTTTTAGAAGATTTTGTAAAGTACTAGTATTCTTTAAATTGGTAGAATTCAGTGGTGAAGCCATCTGGATCTGGGCTTTTCTTTGTAGGTAGGTATTTTAAGTACTTGTTCACTTTCTACATTTGTTATAATTTCAATTGTCTACTTCTTGATTCAGTTTTAATAGTTTGTCTTTCTAGGAATTTGTCCATTTCGTCAATATCTATTAGAAAAATAGATATCTGGGGCACCTGGGTAGCTCAGTCGGTTAAGCATCTGACTCTTGATTTCTGCTCAGGTCATGATCTCACAGTTTGTGAGTTCCAGCCCCACATCGGGCTCTGAGCTGACAGTGCGGGTCCTGCTTGAGATTCTCTCTCTCTCTGCCCCTCTCCTGCTCATGCTCGCTCTCTTTCAAAATAAATAAGTAAAAAAGCATTAAAAAATAGGTATATAATTTCTTGGCATATACTTGTTCCTGGTATAGTATTCCTTTACAAAGCCCTTTTTATTTCTATAAAGTTGGTAGTAATGTCCTTTTTCTCATTTCTGATTGATTCTAGCAGTTTGAGTCCTTTCTTCCCCTGTTGGTCAATCTAGCTAAATGTCAATTTTATTACTATTTTCAAAGCATCAACTTTGAATTCACTGATTTTTCTCTATTGATTCTCTAGTCTCTAATTTCTGCTCTACTGGTTATTTCCTTTCCTCTCCTTGTTTTAAGTGTAGTTTGTTATTTTTCCAGTGCCTTAAGGTAGAAGGGTAGATTTGGGATCTTTCTTCTTTCTTAATAAAGGCATTTAAAGCTATAAACTTCCCTCTACGCACTGCATTGGCGCATTCCCTAAGTTTTGGTGCATTAGGTCTTCATTTTCATTCATGTTTAAGAATTTTGATTCCCCTTGTAATTTCTTCTTTGACTCACTGGTTATTTAGGAGTCTACTGTTTAATTTTGTCATATTTGTTGATGTTCCCCCTCCCCCCCCCCCCCCCCGTTAACTTATTTCTAATTTCATTCCTTTGGGATCAGAAAACATATTTGGCATTATTTCCATCCTTTTAAACTCATTGAGGTTTGTTTGACCTGGCATACAGCCTGTCCTAGAAAATGTTTTATGCATCCTTGAGAAGAACATATATTCTCTTGCTGAATAAAGTGTTCTAGAGATATCTTTTAGGTCTAGTTGGTTTGTTGTATCGTTCAAATCTTCATTGTCCATCTTCTCTCTAGTTCTACTCACTATTGAAAGTGGGGGTATTAAAGCTTCCAATGATTGAATTGTCTCTTTTCCTTCCTCCCTCCCTCCCTTTCCTTCTCTCCCTTTCATTTTTTGTTATTTTTAGGTAATCTCTACACCCAACATGGAGCTTGAACTCACGACCCGAGATCAAGAGTTGTACACTTTTGTGACTGAGCCAGCCAGGCACCCCCATGGCTCATCATATTTGTTGAAAACTGAACGTTTAGATAATATATGGCGGCATTTCTGGTTACTGGTCTTCCCCTGCTCTACTCCCCACCCCCTCGATTACACTTGTTATTTGCATGTTTGTTCATTGGATGGCTCGATTATTTTAGTGAAGTCTCTGCCCCTCTGTCCCCTGTGTTAAGCCTCTAATGTTGTTCCTCGGGGAGGTGCAGGTATGGATAGGCCCAGTAATTCTGGATGATAGTGGTATTTGTAGGACTCTTCTCTTTACCTGACCACACCGAGCTGTTAAAAACCACTAATTGCTGACAGATGCTCTACTGTTTACAAGATGCCCTGGTGCATAAATTGCTCTACAAACAAGTGAAATCAAATTGTGGCTCCTTTGAAGGAAAGTTTCTGAGGTCAGTGTTTCATATTTGTTTTGACCTCAGGAGGGCTCCTCCAAGAGAATGTATTCATGAGTGGGTTTGAGCATACATGGTTAGTTACTCCTTGTGCTGAGAGAATTCTGCATACAGTATATATCAAAATCTGGCCTGTCTACCCCAGAAAACAAATAGCTGCTATAATCTGAGTCCTTTAAATCCTTAGCATCTAACAATGAAACTAATGGGATGTCACCACAGTTATCTTTGAACCATATTTTTCTCCCACTTAAAAGGCAACTTAGAACTTATTAGAAAAAAGCAAAGCACAACTGTGACTTTTCCAGTTCTGTGGTAAAGGAGTTCCTTTAATATTCTAGCCTCTTTGTCAAGTTCACATTTCCTGGTGTCATTAAACAGTTGTATGACAATGATTACAGCAATGATCCCCTTTCCTTGAGAATTTCTCTTCATTGGCCTTTGTCTCAGGAGAAAACATGTATATGGCAATAATCACAAAATAATTGTTTTGGGGGCAAGTGTGGCATCCTCAGCATATTATTTACGATTCTAAGCAGATAAAGATGTTTCTAAACAAGTGATGGTCTAATATAAAGCTTAAAGGCCAGGATGTCCCTGGGTATGATAGTAGGTCACCTCAGGAAAGTCAGATTCTCTTTCAGTGACCATGGTCATCGCTAAATCCAATTTTCCCCTATGGATCTAGATGACTTCAATTCCGTGGATGTCAATTTACTGTTTTGTTTAGGTACGGTTGACAAAAATGTACGAAAATTGTAAGATGTTTACAGTGCACATGATAATTTTGTATTTATATCCACCGTGAAAGAATTTCCCCCATTGAGTTAATTAACCATATTCATCACCTCATGTATTGACTTATTTTTGGTGAGAACATTTAAGTTCTACTCTCTTAGCAAGTTCTAATTATATACCACAGTGTTGTCAACTATGGTCACCATGTTATACATTAGATCCTCAGACCCTATTCAGCTTATAATTGAAAGTTTTTATCCTTTTACCATCCTCTCCCTATTTTCCCCACCCTCTAGCCCCTGGCAACTACTTTTCTATGATTTGTTTCTATGAGTTTGACTATTTTTTTGGCTAGATCATATTCCTGTGTGTGCGTGTGTCTTTATGTATTTGTATGTGTATATACACCCATATATATAAAATCACATTTTCATTATCTATTCATCTGAAAGACACTTAGGTTGTTTCTGTACCTTGGCTAATTGTGAATATTGCTGCTATGAACATGGAATATGGTTATCTCATCGAGATCATGATTTACATTCTTTGGATAGATAGCCAGAAGTGGGACTGCTGAATCATATGGTAGTTCTATTTTTCTAAAAAAATATCCAGGTGACTTTTTGTAATGTTTGTTTTTTATGTGGGGGCAGAGAAAGGAAGAAAGAGAGAATGCCAAGTAGGCTCCGTGCTATCAGCACGGAGCCCAACACAGGGCTCAAACTCATAAACCCTGAGGTCATGACCTGAGTCGAAATCAAGAGTGGAGTGCTTGACCAACTGAGCTGCCCAGTGACCTTGGTAATTCTATTTTTAATTGTTTGAGGAACGTACTAGTTTACGTTTCCACCAACAGTGTACAAGTGTCCTCGTTTCTCCACATCTTCACCAGCATTATCTTTTTTTTTTTTTTTTTGCTCTTGCATTATAGGAGTTCCTTATATATTTAAATATTAACCTCTTATTGGATATGTGGTTTACAGAGTATTTCCTTCAATTCCATAGGTTTCTTTTCCATGTTGTTGATGGTTTTCTTGCTATGCAGGCTTTAGATTTGATGTAGTCCCACTTGTTTACTTTTGCTTTTGTTGCTTTGCTTTTGGTGTCAAATCCAAAAAAATCATCACTAAAATTAATGTCAATGGGATTACCCCTCAGTGTTTTCTTCTAGGAGTTTTAGGGTTTCAGGTCTTCAAGTTCTTAATCCATTTTGAGTTGATTTTTGTGTAGGGGGTCCAATTTCATTCTTTTCCATGTGGTGTCCAGTTTACCAGGCACCATTTATTGAAGGGACTGCCCTTTCTCATTGTATATTCTTTGCCAAAGATTAGTTGACCGTATGTGTGTGGGTTTATTTGTAGCCTCTACCCTGTTCCGTTAATCAGTTTGTCTGTTCTTATGTTAGTACCATATTGTTTTGATTACTACAGCTTTGTAATATAGTTTAAAACTGAAAGTGTGATGCCTCCAGCTTTGTTCTTCTCAAAATTATTTTGGCTGCTGGTGGTCTTTTGGGGTTCCATACTGATTTTAGGATTGTTTGTTCTATTTCTGTGAAGAATGCCAGTGGAATTTTGATAGGGAGTATATTGGATCTGTAGATTGCTTTGGGTAGTATGGGCATTTTAACAATATTATTTCTTCCAATTCATGAGTACAGAATATATCTCCATTTATTTGTGTCCTCTTTGATTTCTTTCATCAATGTCTTGTAGTTTTCAGCATGCAGGTCTTTTGTCTCCTTTGTTAAATTTATTCCTAGTATTTTACTTTTTTGATGCTATTGTAGATGGAATTGTTTTAAGTTCTCTTTCTGATAGTATGTTGTTCATATACAGATACACAACTGATTTTTGTGTACTGATTTTGTATCGTGAAAATTTACTGAAATAGTTGATTGGTTCTTACCATTTTTTGGTGGAGTCCTCAGGGTCTTCTATATATAATATCATGTCATCTGCAGAGATGACATTGGAAGTGACATGGTCATCACCAAATCTCTCTCTCTCCTTTAGAGCTGGAGGACTTCAATAGCACATGTGCGTATTTAGTCTTGAATGTTTAGTGTTATTATTCTCACATATTCCATAATGAAAATTTCAGTTACTCATTCTGCTTTTATATCATGTGCAATTGTAGAAGATGTAGTCTCGTGCTCTCTCTCAAAAATAAACAAACATTAAAAAAAATTATACATGTGTTTTAACAGTTACATGGATTGTAGAATTGTAGGAAAATTTGTTTTCCCATGTTCTGATTCCAAGTAGGAAACATTTTATAATCCTTCTTCTTAATATAGCTATGGCTAAATTTATCTTTAAAATTCTTATGAAATAGGGGCTCTACAATCAAATCGGGACATATGGCATAGGTTGGGATGGATGAAAAAAATCCAAAATAGGTTTTATTCCTTGTAGTGAAAACACTGATGAAAGTAAAGGAAAATTAAAATAGTAAAATGAAAATTTTATTCCATAAGGTACAATTAGGATCAGAAGAGTATAAATATGCCACCATGTAGCTCTCAATATACAGAAGAATTTTCCAATTTTCTGAGCTATATAAAGTGTATCCTCAATTCCTGGCATCTTCAGATAACTCAGAAAATAAATGATGACTACTAGTGATAATCTCAAATCCTATTTTTCAAATTCTGGCTGATTTGATGACATTTTAAGTATGACTCTAATATTAAAAATTGTGTAACTGAAGTTCATATTTTCATTCAGTTGTATGTAATTTTGGCCAACTCTCTAATATGAACTGAGCACTCATTGAAACTGAGAACTACTGTACCTTTCAAGTACAGAGGGCACTCTGTTATCTGAACATTAAACTACCTGAGAATGTTTCCCACTGGTAGAAAGCAGTGTTCATTCTTTTCTTTTATCTTTATTTATTTTTTAATGTTTATTTTTTAAATATAATTTATTATCAAGTTGGCTAACATACAGTGTATACAGTGTGCTCTTGGTTTTGAGGGTAGATTCCCCTGATTCATCACTTACACACAACACCCAGTGCTCATTTCCAACACATGCCCTCCTCAATGCGCATCACCCATTTTCCCCTCTACCCTGCTCCCCCCACCCATCCACCCTCAGTTTGGTCCCTGTATTTAAGAGTCTCTTATGGTTTGCCTCCCCCCCCCTCTGTTTGTAACTATTTTTTTCCCCTTCCCTTCCCCCATGTTCTTCTGTTAAGTTTCTCAAGTTACACATACGAGTGAAAACATATGATATCTGTCTTTCTCTGACTGACTTACTTAGCATAATACCCTCCAGTTCCATCCACGTTGCTGAAAATGGCAGGATTTCATTCTTTCTCATTGCCAAGTAGTATTCATATACACATATATATTCAATATATTCATATTCATATATATGTACATATATACATTCAAATATATACACGCACATATATATGTATACACACCACATCTTCTTAATCCATTCATCAGTTGATGGACATTTAGGTTCTTTCCATAATTTGGTTGTTGTTGAAAGTGCTGCTGTAAACATTGGGGTACACATGCCCCTATGAATCAGCACTCCTGTATCCTTTGGATAAATTCCTAGTAGTGCTATTGCTGGGTCATAGGGTAGTTCTATTTTTAATTTTTTGAGGAACCTCCACACTGTTTTCCAGAGTGGCTGCACCAGTTTGCATTCCTACCAACGGTGGAGGGTTCCCGTTTCTCCACATTCTTGCCAGCATCTGTTGTTTCCTGAATTGTTAATTTTAGCCACTCTGACTAGTGTAAGATAGTATCTCAGTGTGGTTTTGATTTGTATTTCCCTGATGATGAGTGATGCTAAGCATCTTTTCATGTGTCTGTTGGCCATCTGGATGTCTTCTTTGGAAAAGTGTCTGTTCATGTCTTCTGCCCATTTCTTTCCATTTTCAATCCGAAAAATTGGACTGTTTTTCAGGTGTTGAGTTTGGTAAGTTTCCTTATAGATTTTGGATACTAATCCTTTATCCGATATGTCATTTGCAAATATCTTTTCCCATTCTGTTGGTTGCCTTTTAGTTTTGTTGATTGTTTCCTTTGCAGTGCAGAAGCTTTTTATCTTGATGAGGTCCCAATAGTTCATTTTTGCTTTTAATTCCCTTGTCTTTGGAGACGTGTCCAGCAAGAAATTGCTGTGGCTGAGGTCAAAGAAGTTGTTGCCTATTTTCACCTCTAGGGTTTTGATGGTTTCCTATTTCACATTTAGGTCTTGTATCCATTTTGAGTTTATTTTTGTGTATGGTAAGAAAGTGGTTCAGTTTCATTCTTCTTCATGTTGCTGTCTAGTTCTCCCAGCACCATTTGCTAAAGAGACTGTCTTTTTTCCATTGGATACTCTTTCCTGCTTTGTCAAAGGTTAATTGGCCATACATTTGTGGGTCCAATTCTGGGTTCTCTATTCTATTCCATTGGTCTATGTGTCTGTTTTTGAGCCATACCATACTGTCTTGATGATCACAGTTTTGTAGTAGAGGCTAAAGTCTGGGATTGTGATGGCTCCTGCTTTGTTTTGCTTTTTCAGCATTACTTTGGCTATTTAGGGTCTTTTGTGGTTCCATGCAGATCTTAGGATTTTTTTGTTCTAGCTTTGAGAAGAATGCTGGTGCAATTTTGATTGGGATTGCATTGAATGTATAGATAGCTTTGGGTAGTATTGACACTTTACAACACTTATTCTTCCAATCCATGAATATAGAATGTTTTTCCATTTCTTTGTGTCTTCTTCAATGTCCTTCATTAGTTTTCAGCATACAGATCTTTTACATCTTTGGTTAGGTTTATTCCTAGGTATTTTATGGTTTTTGGTGCAATTGTAAATGGGATCGAGTTCTTGATTTCTCCTTCTGTTGCTTCATTATTGGTGTATAGAAATGCAACTGATTCTGTACATTGATTTTATATCCTGTGACTTTGCTGAACTCATGTATCAGTTCTAGCAGGTTTTTGGTGGAGTCTTTTGGGTTTTCCATGTAGAGTATCATGTCATCTGTAAAAAGTGAAAGGTTGACTTCTTCTTTGCCGATCTGGATGCCTTTTATTTCACTTTGTTGTCTGATTGCTGAGGCTAGGACTTCCAACACTATGTTAAACAACAGTGGTGACAGTGGACATCCATGTCGCGTTCCTGATTTCAGGGGGAAAGCTCTCAGTTTTTACCCATTGAGGATGATATGAGCTGTGGGCTTTTCATATATGGCTTTTATGATGCTTAGGTATGTTCCTTCTATCCCAACTTTCTTGAGGGTTTTTATTAAGGATGTTGGGGGCACCTGGGTGGCGCAGTCGGTTAAGCGTCCGACTTCAGCCAGGTCACGATCTCGCGGTCTGGGAGTTCGAGCCCCGCGTCGGGCTCTGGGCTGATGGCTCAGAGCCTGGAGCCTGTTTCCGATTCTGTGTCTCCCTCTCTCTCTGCCCCTCCCCCGTTCATGCTCTGTCTCTCTCTGTCTCAAAAATAAATGTTAAAAAAAAAAATTAAAAAAAAGAAAGGATGTTGTATTTTGTCAAATGCTCTTTCTGCATCTATTGACAGGATCATGTGGTTCTTATCCTTTCTTTTATCAATGTGATGTATCACATTGATTTGCAAATATTGAACTAGCCCTGCAGCCCAGGAATGAATCCCACTTGGTCATGGTGAATAATTCTTTTTATATGCTGTTGAATTCAATTTGCTAGTATCTTGTTGAGAATTTTTGCATCCATGTTCATCAGGGATATTGGCCTGCAATTCTCCTTTTTTGCGGGGTCTCTGTCTGGGAGAAAGAGAGAGAAAGAGAGCACGAGCAGGGGAGGGGCAGAGAGAGAAGATGACACAGAATCTGAAGCAGGCTCCAGACTCTGAGCTGTCAGCACGGAGCCTGATATGGGGCTCGAACTTACAAACTATGAGATAATGACTGAGCTGAAGTCAGATACTTAACCAACTGAGCCACCCAGGCACCACTTTTCATTCTTATTATTTCTCCAATGTCTAAATTTTTCTATGTTTTCTCTGGACAGAAAAATATAAGAAATAATAAAAGTGCCCATATTAACCATTTAAAAAAGAGTGTGTTGTGCTAACTTCCTGATTAGCTTTATAAGTAATGTAGATGTTTTGGTTATTGAGTTGTTGGAAAGCCTTATATATTTTAGAGATTAATTTTTTATCAGATATAAAGTTTGCAAATATTTTCCCTCAGTCTGCAGGTTATCCTTCACTCTTTGAATTGTTTTCTTTGCTGTGCAGAGCTTCTTAGTTTGATATGGTCCCACTTATTTTAGTTCTTGTTGCCTGTGCTTTTGGTATTATATCAATGAAATCAATGCCAAGACCAATGTCATGATGCTTTCCCCTATTCTAAGAGTTTTAGTTTTAGGTCTTATGTTTGACTTTTTAACCCATTTTGAGTTGACTTTTTACATGGTGTAAGAGTCCAGTTTCATTTTTCTGCATGTGGTTATCATGCAGATTCCTAACATCATTGCTGAAGAGGCTACTCTTTCCTCGTTGTGTACAGTTGGTATCCTTGTTGAAGATCAGTTAGCTGTATATATGTGTATTTATTTCTGGGCTCTCTATTCTGTTCCATTGTCTGCTCATCATCTTTATGTGAGTACCACACTGTTTTAATTACTGTAGCTTTGTAATATATTTTGAAATCAGGAAGTTTGATGCCTCTAGCTTTGTTCTTCTTTCTCAAGATCGTGTTGGCTACTTGGTGTCCTTTGTAGTTCCATACAAATTTTAGGATTGTTTTTCCTATTTCTGTAAATCAATAAAGCCTTTATAATTAAAAAAATGAAGAGTCAGGTAGGTATATATACACTGATACAGAAAAACATTAAAGGTAACATATTCTGTTTCCTTAGATTTTTAAAAATAGTTTAAAAAATCAAGGTAATGCATGTTCATAGCTTAAAAAAGAAAAGCAGTAACCAACAAGGGCTTACGATGAAAAGCAATGTACCCTACATCCTGAGGCAATAATTTATGTTCACAGTTCTTCTGAAGATTACAGTGTGCGCGTGTGTGTGCATGTGTGTATGCTTTGAGTTAAACTTCTTTTTCCCACCTCTCCCAATAACCCTTGGACCAAACTACCATTATCTTTTGCAAGAACGGAAATAGCCTTTTACTTGGCCTGCCTTCACACACTTTCCCTGCTATGGTGTCTTCTTCACAAAGTAGTCAGAATGACCTGTTTAGGTCTTGCACTCCTTTACTCAAAATCTTCCAGTGCTGTAACCTTCTCAGAGTAAAATCCAGGATCTTTATCCTGGCCAGCAAAGTCCAATATCATCTGGCCCTCCACTGCCTCTTGTCCTCATCTTCTGTAATCCTGTCCTACTCACTCTGTCAGCCATATTGACCTCTATGCTGGACTCTGCACACCCCACGGAGCTCCTTGGTCTTAAAGCTTTTGTAAGTGACTTATCCTCTACCTGGAACGCTTTTTCTCAGACAACCTTGCTCCTTTACTTGCTTTGTGTCCCTGCTCCTATATTACCTATTTGAGAGACCTTCCTCAGAACCCCACTTTTAATTGCAATTCCCTTCGGTCTCTAACCTCTTAATCTGTTGTATATATATATATATTTTTTATCTTGTCACTATCTACAATTTTCCTTTTACTCTATCCCCAGGTTCTTTCCGCTGTGCTTTGCCACCATCTTTGGGGCTATTGTCTTTGCCTGCAAGGTTGTAGCTTGGCTGCAGGCAAATTTTGTATTTCAGCGCAGTAGAAGGGAAAAGTGAATAAGAGCTCCTATGAACACACATCATTTCAATTATGTTCCTCTGAAAAGAAATTAGTAACTTAGAGCAGAGGTTTGGGGGACTTGGACAAATTGTTGCTGGGCAGCTTGCCATCGTCTTCTGCAACTTGTTGATTTTAAAAATTGGAAAACCATCTGTAAAACACATAAAATGTTTCAAATATGAAAAGCCATTTTGTAAGATCTTATAAATTATGATCTGGTACATATTACTCACTGTAGAGACAAGTACTGTGCTGTGAACACGCTTCTTGTGCTACTCAAAGGAGAATGGTCGCAATATCAAATTATTTGGCTGTATTACTCTACTTTCTAGTATACTTAAATTTAGACTTTGCCTTTTTTGTATGGTTTTCTGTTGTCTGTGGAGTTTCTGGTTGACTTTTTCCATATATAAAAGTTTTCCAAGTTTTCAGCCATACTATCTAGTCTATAAAATTTCCCTTTCTTTAAGGGTTGCTGTCAAACAATCCTTCATTCTCCTACTTCAACGTGAACATACAGTAAAACCTTGGATTGCGAGTAACCTGTTCTGCAAGTGTTCCACAAGATGAGCAAACATTTCTAATAAATTTTAACTTGATAAACGAGCGATATCTTGCAATACGAGTAGTGCGTATGCCGAACACCACATGATCACAACTGAGCTAATGGTTCTTCTCTCTCTCTCACTTGGCATTGTGGGTGTTCATCTCCCATGCTCGGATGCTCGGTCTCAGGCCGTGGTGTTTGGCAGAAATTAGTGATTTTTCAGAACATCAGAAGGTGCCCACACTAGTATATTTTTTGTCACTTCAAAGCACCTATGGACAGTCCTTTGCTCTTCCCCACAAGAGTAAGCTTAGGAATGCTTTGCTTCATTCTAAGTCAGGCTGCCTGCAGATATAGACCCTTTCCTCTGTTGCCTTATTGTCAGTTACATTAAATACAGTATATTGCAAGTTTATTAATATGGCACTGTAGTCAACATCCACATGAGCATATACAACAGCCCTCATGCAGAAAAAGGTTGAAAAGAAAGTGAGTAGGAAGAAGGAGATGATTACAGTGAAAGTTAAGATGGTAATCACCAAGAAGTATGACTGAGAGATTCAAGTGGCCGAAACTGGAAGATTCTATGAGAAGTCTACATCTGCATCTGGTCTGCAGAGGAGGAGGAGAAAAAGGTGGAGGAATCCCTCGCTTCAAATGAGATTAGGGAGATGTGTAAAATGTATGAAACAGAGCAAACAAACTTTTGTAGAAAAGCACCATCCGAATAAGGCTGTAGCAGTACGAGCCATGAATCTGTTTAATGACAGTGCTAGGTCACATTTCTGCAAAATTCTCAAAAGGAGGCAAAAACAAGTGTCATTGGATAGGTTCCTTATTACAGTTTCATGAAAAGAAAAAGATTCCATTGAGCCAACAGATAGCAGTGATTCCATTAGTGATAGTGAAAGTTGTCCCACACGATAACCCTCCTCTCTCTTGTCTCCCTCACACTAGTCACAAAGGTTTTCAAAGGTAAGTGCAGGTTAATTTGCTTATTTTTCCTTATATGTTGTATTTTTTTTTATTATTTTGTATTATGTTACAGTATTGTTATCATTGTTATAAGAACATTTTTGGGTTGTGGAACGAATCGTCTGAGTTTCCATTATTTCTTATGGAGAAATTCACTTTGATATCCAAGTGCTTTGGATTACAAGAATGTTTCTGGAATGAATTATGCTCACAAACCAAGGTTTTACTGTATTGCGCTTTGGGCCTATTATATCACTGTGGGGTCTTGGGATTCCTGTTCATTGGGTTGGATCCTTGGATTCCATGTCTTTCTCTTTTTAAAATTTATTCAGCCTTCTTGTTTTTGTTTTGTTTTTGCTAGAGTACAATCTCAGGGAACTTTCTAAGAAGGAATAATCCTTAGATACTCCTTGCCTTATATATTTAACTATCACATTTGGTCTGTTCTAGATTCAGAGCTATTTCTCCTCAGAACAGTGAAGGCATTGTTCCCTTGTGTCCCAGAACATAGAGTTGCAAAGCAATTTGATGTCACTCTGATTGGCCTTATTTGGATGTTTCTTCTCCCTAGAAGCTTTAAAGATCTTCTGTGTAATCTCAGTGTTCATAAAATTTCCCAGGAGCTTTTCCATGTATCCAACTTGACTTTGGACAGCTCTTACAAACTGCTCTCTCTGGAAACTTCATTTCTGTTTACCGAATAATGTTCATGCATCTCTCATGTCTCTCTCTCTCTCTCTCTCACTGGAACTCCTTTTAATCGGGTTTGGACCTCTTGGACTGATTCCCTGTAGTTCTTATCTTTTCTATAATAGTTTAACATTTTTTACGTTCTTCTTCACAGTAGATTTTCTTGATAACTTTCAACCATTCTACTTCATTTATTTGGATACTTATTTTTGTCCTGATTTTTTTCCCCCACAACATCCTTTCCTTTTTCCTGTTTTATGAATTCAATACTTTCTTGACCCTCCAGATGCTAGAAGGCTAGTATAATTAATTCTAGAAGGTTGGTATAACCCTACCTAAAGATATCCAATTAACAAAACAAAACATATACATACATGCAAGAATCTTAAATTATTAACTAATCAAATCCAGGTGTTTATTAAAGAAGAGTATTATATGACCAAGTAAAGTCTATCTTGGAAATACAAAGATCCTCATTAGGTCATATGAGAAGAATTGTATGATCATGTCAATTTATGTCAAAAAAGTATTGTTAGAATTTCGTATCTACTCCCAAGCACAACTGTAATGAATTAGAATTAGAAAAACTGAATAAAATTTCCTCAGCGTAATAATATATCTCTTATATCAATGACTAATATTAAAATTAATGGCCAAACATTAGGTTTTTTTACTATAACGTTGAACAAGAAGTCTGCACTAATCACTATTACTGTAATATATTTCTCTGGAATAGCTACGTAATACAGTCAAATAAGAAGATAAAGAAAATGCCGAAGTACATGCAGATGATAGGACTGTCTATCCTAAAATTCTAATGCATTAACACAAACTCTATTTGAAATAAGACCAATATGTAAGGAGGCAATATACAAAAATCAGTGCTGTAGCACTTTTCACTTATTTGGCAGGCAATGATAAAAAACAAATAATAACATCCGGGGCCCCTGGATGGCTCAGTTGTTTAAGCTTCCGCCTTAATTTCTGCTCAAGTCAAAGTCTCGCATTCCTGAGTTGGAGCCCAGTGTTGGGCTCTGCACTGGCAGTGCGGAGCCTGCTTGGGATTCTCTCCCTCCCTCTCTCTAAGAATAAATAAACTTAAACAAAAAAATAACATTCAGTGTTGGTAAGATTACGAGGAAGTGCCCTTTCTCATATACTACCATTGGCATTGTGTATTGTTATAACCTCTCTGGAGCCCAATTTTAAAGCCATCAAAAGTCCTAAAAACATCCATATATATATATTTTTAAGTTTACTTATTTAGAGAGAGAGAGAGAGAGAGAGAGTGTGTGTGTATGTGTGTGTGTGTGTGTGTGTGTGTGTGTGTGTGAGTGGGGGAGGGGCGCAGAGAGAGAGAGAGAGAGAGAGAGAGAGAGAATCCCAAGCAGGCTCCATGCTGTCACTGCAGAGCCTGACACAGGACTCAAACTCATGAACCATGAGATCATGATGTGAGCCAAAATCAAGAGTCAGATGCTTAACCAACTGAGCCACCAGGTGCCCCAAAACATCCATAGCCTTGAACCAAGCAGCTCTACTTCTAGGAATACAAGCTACAAAAACACAAGTAAGTGGAAAGTTGAATGAAGAAAAAAAAAAAAAGACAATCCCGTAAAACAGCAAAAAAGGAAGCAATTTAAACGACAATCAGTTTGATGCTACTTAATTATATCAAGACAACAAAGTATTCTGTGTTTAGAAAGATGAAGTGTCATGAAAGGTAGCTCATGTTTCATAGCGAAGTGAAAAGGACAGGATACTGATTAATAGTGTTAAAATTATATATACTCATGCCTAGAGGAAGACTAAAGTCTAGAATTATATATGACAAATGTTTATAGAAATAATTTTTATTATGGCTGATGAGATAAATTTTTTTTGAGTGTATATTTATTTTTTAAAGTTTGAGAGTGCGTGAGCACGAGTGGGGGAGGGGCAGAGAGAGTGAGAATCCCAAGCAGGCTCCACACTCTCAGCTCAGAGCCCCACGTGGGGCTCGATCCCACCATCTTGGCGTCCCTACCTAAGTGTACTTTTAAAAGTTTATTTTTTATATGAACATAGAGTTTTACCGAAAAAGGTCTAATGGTAAAAGTCTCTAGACATATTTAAAGTGCTCTTCAGGGGCGTCCGGGTGGCTCATTGGTTAAGCATCCGACTATTGATTTTGGCTCAGGTCATGATCCCAGGGTCATGAAATCAGGCTCTGCACTCAGCATGGAGCCTGCTTGGGATTCTCTCTCTCCCTCTGCCCCTCTCCCCTGCCCGTGTGCTCTCTAAAATAAAAATAAAGTATTTTTCATACACACAGCAATAAACAACATTAAGTGGTGACAGGAACATATGAGATGAAGAACCAAACTATCCAGTGTTGCCTCAACTCTCTAGTAGTTGTGTCACCTTGAACAAAGGTCTCAGCAGCAGTTTACACAACTGTAAAATGGAGATGAATAATGGCTGCCTCTCTCTCTCTCCCCATGCCGTTGTGAAGGTCAAGTAAAATAAGGAGTGTTTAAATGTTTTAAAAATATAAAAGAGCATAAAGATGAATGAGGGAATAACCAATATTATCAGTTAAGACAGTTAAAAATGCTGGTTTGATCTCTTAACTGATTTTTACAATGTTATGCTCATGCAGTGAATGTATAGTTTAGCCATCCTGTTCTGTGTGTGACGTTACTCAATGTTGAGACAGAAATGGTGACGTGGAATGCACATTTACAGACCTTTGGCCCAGAAGCCATATTATAGAAAAAGTCTAACCAGGTCGGTAGACAGATTAAGCAATTAATTATGTAATTTTGTCTGATGGGACCCCAAAAGGTTCTATTACTGTCTTCTCTTTCCTTTAAACAGGCAATCAAGTTGCCTGAAACTCTTATTCCAATCATTCATATACTTGGGATAAGAACCTGAAGGCTCCTATTAAAATACGTGTGTGTGTTTGGTAACACATTATCGTCTATTAATATTAGTTTGAAAATTGGTTCTTAAGCTAGCTAGTGACTCATGTAGCAGAAGAAAGGGATAAAGGCCCTATTCCTTTCTAAGATTCAAATGCCTTTAAAGGTCTTGAGGTTGGGAAGGTGAGGGAGGAGAGGGACCAGAGGATGAGGTCAGGCCCAAACCAAGAGAAGTGTGCTAGGGCAGGAAGCTTGGTTCAGAGGGCAGGGTCGGGCCTGGTTAGTACTTGGATGGAAGAGGGCAGGGAAGCAGTCCTTGTGATCTTTACAACTCATGTAGGTCTAGCCTAACTCTAAAAGTAATGGCAGTAATATACTTGCCAAAATAATTACTATATATATTAAATACGTAATTACTGTGTAGTATATATTTAATTCACTGATAAACTGTAAAGTTTATTTTCTATTGAATAAAATTCCACTTACATATTTTTAGAACAACTGCCATTACATACAAATCCCAAGAGTATCCCCTCTCTAGCTGTAGCTATATAAAACACACTTGGGAATTTTATGATTTTTCCCTCTTTTTTTTTTCACGTGAACATGGGGATGCTTATCTAACTACACACCTCTTACCTCTCACTGTGGCACTAGGCTAATTATAAAAGTCTGTCTAAATCTATTCACCTGTTTTTTGTTTGGCTGCCTACCTGGGCCTTTTCCAAGCAGGCAGAAAATCTCCAATCAGTCTGTTATCACAACCAGAATGCAAGAGATTAGTGGCCACAGAGAGAAGCAGAATCAGTTTACATCCTTTCAGGCAAGAGAATGATATTACTTCACAAGCAAGAAATCTGAAGCTCCCTGACCTTAATTTAGAAAGCCTGCAGTTAATAATCACATTAAGGTTGGTTTTACGTGCCAGTTTTTGTTTTCTTTGTTGTTTTTACAATTTGAGTATCCTTTGTCATTATCAAAATTATCTGCTGAAAGGCATACATTCACGTTTAAAATACTTAATCTGTAATAAAGGAAGTCTTATACTTTTGATATATCTGAGTTAAAATACACTTTGCATTAATTTTTTACAAAGGCAATCACATTGCTTGTGTTTATCCAGAGTAGAATTTAGCAACTTGTTGACTGTGACAATTAATACACTGAAAACTCCTTTTTAAATTGAAGAATCAAATGGGTTTTTCATTGTAATCTGTCAATCCCAATAAAGAATATATAGAACCCACCAAGAGTACACTCTTGCCCCTCCCTGAAAAAAGGTCAATTGTCTCCTGAAGGAAAGAGAACTAAACCCGAAGCTACAAAGTTAGCAAAACAAAAAAAACAAAAACGGGTCAAGGAACAGATGTGCAGACCAGGGAGAGTTGGCACAGGTGACTAGGTCAGTAAGAAGAGGTTCTGATGACAGCAAATTGAACTTGGGGTTGTCCCCATAATTAAATACTTAATGAAAACAAATCTAATTAACGCCATAAGCCCAAAAGAACTATAAGTGATCTTCTCAAGTATGGTCAACTTTCACTTGACATTGTACTGAAGGAACTGTATTAGTTCAACCTACTTTAGCTGCTTCAATGTAATTCACTGTGTGTTCACTAAAATGAGTTATCTGAGTCTTCTGACACCTGCTCTCTTTTAGAGAGAGATTTGTGTGTGTTGAAGGGGGGCGGTTATGATGTGAAATGTGTAGTCCAGCTATGAAAATGACACAGAATGAAAATACAGAATGAAAAAAAATGTACATGCTGTACTAGAAGAAAAGTTCGTTACAAGGGCATTTTTTGGTGCCAAAAAAGTTTGGGTTTACTAAAATATTTATTTTCAAGGTACTTTTGGTATTATGCAAATAGAATACTTGGAGGGAAAAAAAACTTCCCCAAAGTCATGTTTGCTACTTCTATGGTAAAAGGAAAAATATCTATTGCAGACATGGATTCAGTCTCCCCTGGGTAAGTCTAGAAGAAAAACAATGGAAACATATGGGATGAATTTACAAAAGTTTGAAAAGATGTCTTTGCCTATACTAACACTGCACTAAGACTACTAGGTTATGTATAGATTTTCTAGATTTCTGATACTAATTAGCCATTCTCAAGGCTGTGTTGGTTACATCATGTCTGTTCTTAGCATTTAAACTTTCATCTCTCTTTTTAAAAACACAGATACAAATTTAGCCAGATTTTAATGACAACAACTTAAAATATCGCTCTATTCAATTGCTTTTCTTGGACATTTTTAACTATGAGGTCTCCCAGAAATCTTATTTAAAGGCAGTGCTGCCTTCAAAGGAGACACTAAATTAATGAAACATTCTTTCCCATTAAAACTAAAAGTTTAGGGCCCTTTTAAACCAGTTTGTTTTATAACTTTCTAAAAATTATTTCAGTAATTTTTATTAATCATTATATTAACAGTAGTTGTATAATTACAGGGTCATAGTACTTGAAACCCCAATAACTATGGAATATCTTTAATTTGGTCAGATATTTACTGATAAGGCATTATCTTTTATCTTTTGCAAGCAACCTAGAAACAAGGTAATAAAATGCATAGCCCACTAACATTCTTAGCAGAAGAAAAGGTACCCTTAAGGTTCTTCTCCGGTTACCTAAGATAATGGGTCTCCTCATGTAACACCAAGAAAAAAAAAAATTGTTACAAGATACTAGAGCTATTTTTTCACATGATGAGACTTTGAAACCAAAATAATGCAAAACATCACATAAAAATTCAGTCTTTTAAATGTGATTTTTAAAAGACCTACCTGGTAGTAAAAAATTCATATCTATAATTTAAAATTCTCAAAGCAGCTCCTATCCAAAGGGTAATAAATAAATAAATAAATAAATAAAAAGATTGACGGTAATGTTTTGTAAGTTTGTTTATCAATTAAATAGTGGAAGCTCACTATGAAAAATAACTTGCAGCATTTATGTAACAAGCTGGGTTTTTTTTGGGGGGGGGGCAATTGTGTTAATCATTTTGCAGGGTTTTAAAACTGTTCATTGTCAAAAGACTCAAAGGTATACTAACAGAATTGAAAAGGGCACTTGAACTTTGCTTTCAGTAACCCCTGAAATATTTTAGGTGTATAGGGTTTATTTAAAGTAAATTTGGTAAATTACTGATTTATATGTTAAAGAATATTTACTATCATTTATGAAAATAAGGCTCATATTGATAAAAATAAAAATTTTTCTGAATTTCTATTTAGTACATGTCAGGGACCGTGGTAGTTGCTTTTAGAAGATTCTCTGCCCTAAGTTTACTGAATAAAAAGCATCCAAAGTGTTAAATTCAAACCTTCCAGGCAAATACTTAGTCTTTTAAGTGTTGGGTATAGGCAGTCATTCACCTATAGATTCATTCACACACATATGCATATTATATATGTTATATATATTATATATTTGTTCATATATGTAATTTTGTTGTGGTTAAGCAACTTGTCAAAATGGATAGTAGGTACCATCCTTGAAATAAAAAGGCAAACATAAGAATATTGATGATTAAATTAATGCAAACCACCTGATTAAATACCTATAGCAATCTGTTCTTCAATGTTAAAAAGATCCAGCTGAAATTTAACTTCTCGAATTCTGATCAGTCTGAGAACTATCTTTTCCACAGCTAAAGGGGTCACTTTAAACACAAAAACCAGCATTGTTTTCTGTGGTTAGGTTACTGTAGCTTAAGTCTCTAAACACTAGAATTCCTCACACAGCTGTTAATTGTGGACCAGGGGACTGGCTGACATCTGCTTCTTGCTTATTTCGTTAATGGTTCACTTCCAGGTCCTAAAAGGATTGTAGCCTTTCTCCAAAGAGAATGTCGGATGCATCTATGTCTGTCTTCTACATAGTTGGCTTGTTCTGGTTTGTCACTCTCCATACAATGCAAATCTGAGTGAACTCACATCTGTCACCGATCGACCCAATTCGTGGGCAATCTTTTCCCATCGACCTGGGGTCCCTCCTGGGAACTTAACCATACTTCTTGTCAGCTGGCTGAGGTCCTCTTCTGTCCATTCAGGTGCCTGCAAAACATTATAGAAAAAGATAATTTAGAGAACGTTTGCCAAAACATTTAATAAGCCTGTGAAACAAACCACTGGCAATTTGTTTTCTACAAAAACAGTATTAACACGTGTCCAGTAGTTTAGATAAAGCTTTGGGTTGCATATTTAACACTAGAATGCAAAGCTCCAGCAGCCTTTTAAATTTTCCTACGTATACGAAATAAGAAAGCAGAAATATTGTGAAGTCAGGCTTTTGAAGACATTAAAAAAAGCAGTTTTGCATTAAAGTAGGAACGACTCTCAAAGACTATGAAATGCATTGTGTGTCACTGCTGCTCTCACAGATGCCTCATGTAAGGTCACTATAAAAGGTCTTCAAGTTTTAAGAAAAATTATACTTTGAAGAAACAAAACACCTTGTAAGCGAAGACGAAAAGGTGAACAAGCAAATGTGCTGATTTAGAATCAGAACTGAGACAAAGATAGTTTTTGTTCATTCTGTGTAACACTTTCATTCTAAAAATCGTGCATTTCCAAAAAGTTTAGCTTCTCAAAGGCTAGCGTTTTAATAAACTTGGAACAGAAATAAAAGGAGACATGCCTACAACCAAGACTTAAACCATTTCAAGTCCAAGCAAAGCAACACTTCATTTCTGAGAAGGTAAATAGCTTCTAAAAGTTGATCTGTTTAAACCGAGTTACAAAATAACCGAAAGATTATAAAATCTTTTTTCCAAAAGCAAGAATTCTAAGAGCAAGCATATTCTCCGCATTTTATCAGCACTACTACTTGGTCAAACCTAAAGCTGAGCAAAGCAAAAGAACCTATCGCTGAGTAACAAATAACCACGTTACAGTTATTTTACATGAGATTTTAGCACGAAACTACTCCCTCCCAGAGGCTGCAGCCACTCTGGTATTAAACAATACTCTAGGAGTCAGCAGAGAAATGGAGGAAGCCCACCTTATTTTCCTTAATTAAAAAGAAAGAAACAAGAAAGAAGGGAACCTTGGAGACAAATACCTTTTCTAATCACCATTTCCGATAATGAACAGCATACATCAGGCCGTTTGCATTACAGAACCGTCAGCACAGAACAACAGTCAGAGGTGAGTGACCCCAGGGACGATCTCCACAGCTACAGCAAAGCTTCTCCCTGACACTAATCCTCGCTGTCATTCTCCCACTGTGCTCTAACCGCACTGACATCCGCCTGCCTCACTGCAAGCTTAACGGGGCCCTTCCTGACTTTTTACTGTCTCCCCCAATCAATGGTTCAAGCGTGCTCTTTTCACCATGTCCAAACGGCAGCTTCACTCGTAATCAAAGCGCACTGCCCCTGTTAAAGGGCTTTCCGAAAGGCTCTCCCATTTGCATTCATTTGCAAAGCAAACTACTTTTATTCACTTTGTTCTGCTATCAAGAATGTTCCCTGAAGCAGATAAATTGGCATAAATACAACCTGCCACTTAAGAGTCAGGAAATAATAGCCAATAGCAGGGAGGATTTTATCAATCATTCTATTTTGTATCCACTAAAAGCTGAAAGCCTCAAACATATTCATCAGTACAATCTGTACGATACAGGCATAAATTCACTTCTATAAAAAGGTAGCCCACATAGGGTATGGTCAGAATTTCTTTGATATTTAATGAATATCAGAAATCTAATGCTCCTTATCAGATGATTTGAAAATTTACACTGAAGCTTTTTTCTTCTTGCTTGTTTTTCCCTTTATTTAGGGGGAAAATTCATCCTCAGATATTAGAGGGACATAACTGGATTTTCAAGGAAATACTTTTCTTTCTAAAGAGCCGAAACATTAATAAAGTAATTCTTTAAAATAATTTCAATTTTTAGTAGATTGGCTTTCCAAATATGCTGCATATATGGACCATGGGCATTAAAAATCAATCCGATTTTAATTCTTTGTTAATAAGATGAGTCTAAAAGAACAGTGCCACTTTTTTTTTTTTCCCCTGGGAAGGGAAAATTTTAAGTATTTGGACTGGTATTCTGAAAATCATCTACTGCTAGGACAGTCTTTCCCTTTAGTTTCCTGGTTATTTCATGGCTGTGATTTTTTTCATTATTAATACAAAAAAACTGGATCGATAATAACTAGGCCCATAATCTGAAATCTTTGAAAGAATCCTTTTAGCAATTCATTATTCTCTCTCCTACAGCTGTAAGGCACTTTGGTGAATGTGTAATTCCTCGGCAATAGTTAGTTGTGTCTTTAGAAGCAACTGAGCCTACTGTGACCCAGCTCCTACAGCAGCCGTGAGGGTGGCCGTGGTGTGAATGTATTCTCCTTGTTCTAATCTGGAGCCAACTGTAGCTGTGAAAGTCAAATGAATGCATACGCATACTGCTTTGCCACTTAAAACCATGTGTGTCCAATATTACTGAGACACTGGGCCAAAAATTCATCTCTACAGTAAAGTAATGGAAGATACCACATGGTGTGGGGACAGCTGTTGTGACTACACCAGCATTCCAATTTTGCATCAGAAAAGCCCCACTCTGGGAATAAATCTCCATACTGAATAAAAAATAAAAAGTAAGTTTTCAAATTATTCGCGATTTTTATGTAATGATCCCCAAATAGATCTCCTAAAGTAAGAGCTCATAGGAAAATTTAAATTGTATTCCCAAATAATATCCCTTTGGGATAGATTTTTGTCGTAAAGCCACATATGTTCAAAGATTTGATGCCTTTGAAAATCCTTACTATTCTTGGGGGATAGGAGTTGGAAGCTAGAGAGGAAAAGCACACTCTATGTTCTGAGTAACTCATATGCACCTTCCCCCCCTCACAGCTGTAGACCATCAAATGTTAATTACCAAGTATCGTGCAATTTATTTGGTACTGAAACGTAGGGCCAAATTAAAAGAAATTTATATGGGCTTATTTATTATATTTTCCTATTGTAAGGACAAAAGATCCATTTCTATCTAATAGTAAAACTCACTAATGAACATTTCTATCCACATGACCTACTAATGACCATTATTTACATAACTAGAAAAGTTACAATTTTGGATTCAACAGTTTGTAGTAGATTCAACTCAATTCATAAATTCTCAGAAATTTTACCTAAGAAATAATGTCCTTGTAAATACCATCACCCAGTTAAAATATCAGATATTATCAGATCTCATAATGTATACCTAGTACTGTGGATGGCAAATCTAATAATCTACCTTCCAAATCCACATTCTATACTGACTTTGTGTTTCAGAATGTATATTTGACTTTCACCTATACAGTTTTCCTTCCCAACTTAAAAATTGAGCATTTACGTGCTCTTGACTATATATGTGGATAAATTGTATGTAAAGGAAAAAACCCAGGGGTGCCTGGGTGTCTCAGTCAGTTAAGCTTCTGACTTCGGCTCATCGTTCTTGAGTTCGAGCCTCACATCAGGCTCTGTGCTGACAGCTTGGAGCCTGCTTCGGATTCTGTGTCTCCCTCTCTCCACCCTACCCCGCTTGTACTCTCTCTCTCTCAAAAATAAATATTAAAAAAAAAATTAAAAGCTTATCTCTTCAAATGTTTTTTCACTCTTAGGAAGTGAATACTCTTCTTTAAAGAAAAGCTGGTAACTCATCCCAAACTGTGGTTCTAAGGCTGTGGCCCTTTACCAGTAATCGCTTCATGTCGTGCCCAGAAAGGTCTCCTCATCTATGATTTAGCTACCTTCCCAGAAAGAGGTCTCCTCTGGATCAGCAATCCTAAAGTGTGATCCATGTGCTGGTGCCAGCCTGCAACCAGTTTGTCACCAATCCATGACCAAGTAAGTCCAGAAACTTCGGGTACGGATTAGAAACAGCAAATTAACACTGCTGCAACAACCAAAGTATGTGAGCAGTAAACTCTTCTTTTAAACAATATAAGACGGTGAGATGTTGTCAGACTACCATGATGGGTCACGTGAAGTGTGGGCACAATAGGACTACAGATGGGTCAGCAACAGATGGAAAGAAAAATATTCTACACCTGGTTCTTTACTACAGATAGTTTGAGAAACTTTGCTCAAGACCATGCATACAGTTCAAATTTCTTTTTACCTCCTTTTGGGGGAAGCAACAGTAAATAAATCCCTCTTGAGAAACGGACACAAGGATGTCTGATCCTTTAAAAACTATTTTATGCCACTAAGTGTTGTGGTGATTTGACACACAGTGAACGATGACACTCTGGGATTACTCTGGGATAGGAAACAGCAAATTGCAAAGGGCTTGCGGCAGGAGCATGTCCAGGATGCTTGAGGAATAGTGAGATGAGCAGGGAAGCTGGAGCAAAGCAAGCAAAGGGGGCAGGGAGAGGAGAGGAGGCCAGAGAGGTAAGAAGATAAAATCATATAAGGACTGAGAGGCCACTGCAAGGACTCTAGCTCATTTACTCTGCATGATACATAAAGCTACTGGAGGGATAGTTTTAAACTGAGGTATAATTACAGACATTATATTAGTTTCAGGTGTACAACACAATGATTTGATGGGTTGGAACTGCATGGGTCCCCTTATACACAGATTTTTTGTTTTTAATACAGTACAGTCCTATAAGTGTATTTTCTTTTCCTTATGATTTTAATAACATTTGTTCTCTAGTTAGTTAAGTTTTGGGGGAGTCAAGTTATAAGTGGGTTTTCAACTGAGCACAAGGTGGGGGTGAGTGGGTTGGCACCCCAATCCCCATGTTGTTCAGGAGTCAACTGTATTAAGAAATGATCACGGTAAGTCTAGTAACGTTTGTCACCATATATAGTTACAGTATTTTGTTTTCTTGTGATGAGAACTTTAAAGATGTACTCTTAGTAACTTTCAAATATGCAATACAGTATTAATTACAGTTGTCATGCTATAAATTACATCCCAGGGCTTATTTCTTTCTTTATATGAAAAAGATTTTTTAAAGATTATTTATTTTTGCGGGGAAGAGGGGCAGAGAGAGAGGGAGAGAGAATTCCAAGCAGGCTCCTTGCTGTCAGCGCAGACCTGACACAGGGCTCAAACCCACGAACCAGGAGATCATGACATGAACCAAAACCAAGAGTTAGATGCTTAACTAAGTCCCCCAGGACTTATTTTATAACTGGAAGTTTGTACCTTTTGATCTTCTTCAGCCATTTCACCTACTCCCTACCCTCCCCCTCTGGCAACAACCAATCTGTTCTCTGTATCTATGAGCTTCGTTTTGTTCTGTTTTAGATTCCAATATAAATGCGATCATATGGTACTTGCCTTGCTCTGATTTATTTCACTTAGCAAAATGCCCTCAAGGTCTGTCCATGTCATAAATGGCAAGACTTCCTTTTTTTAGTGACTAAATATTTTCTTGTGTGTGTCTATGTGTGTATCATATTTTCTTTATCCATTCATCTGTCAACGGACACTTGTGTTGTTTCCGTATCTTGGCTATTGTAAATAATGCTGCAGTAAATGTGGAGGTGCGTATCTTTTTGAGTTAGCATTTTCATTTTTCTTCAGATAAATAACCCAGAAGTGGAATTGCTGGATCATACAGTAGTTCGAGTTTTAATTTCTTGAGGAATTTCCATTCTGTTTTCCATCGTGGCTGCACCAATTTACCTTCCCGCCAATAGCGCCCACAAAGGTTCCCTTTCCTTCACATCCTTGCCGACATGTGTCACTTCTTTCTTTTTGATACTACTCATTCTAACAAGTGTGAGGTGATATCTCATTGTGGTTTGATTTGCATTTTCCTGATGATGAGTGATGTTGAGCATCTTTTCATGTACCTGTTGGCCATCTATAGGTCTTCCTGGAAAAATGTCTATTTAGATCCTCTGTCCATTTTTTTTTTTTTAATTTTTTTTTCAACGTTTTTTATTTATTTTTGGGACAGAGAGAGACAGAGCATGAACGGGGGAGGGGCAGAGAGAGAGGGAGACACAGAATCGGAAACAGGCTCCAGGCTCTGAGCCATCAGCCCAGAGCCTGACGCGGGGCTCGAACTCTCGGACCGCGAGATCGTGACCTGGCTGAAGTCGGACGCTTAACCGACTGCGCCACCCAGGTGCCCCCTCTGTCCATTTTTTAATCATTGGTTTTCTGCTATTGAGTTGTATTGAGTTCTTTAATGTTTTGGATCAGATATCGAATTGCAAATATTTTCTCCCATTCAGTGGATTGGTTTGATGTAGTCCTACTTGTTTATTTTTGTTTTTGTTGCCTTTACTTTTAGTGTCAGCTAAGTTTGGCCTGCTCTTGAATGAATGAATGAATGCATGGTGCCTCATGGTAGATTACCTCAAGCTAAATGCTGTGGGCCTCATTAACGTCCCCATAGCCAATATTATTGCAGTTACTGACTTCAATTAGCAATTGGTAAATATTTTGCTATTATAGATTTAGTGAATATGTTTTGTTCAGTGACTATTTCAATAGCTTCTTGACTGCAGTTTATCTCACCTCCAAAGTATGGTACACTTCTACCCAACTACCATGGAGTACCTCATCAGCCTTGTCCTCACAGTCTTTAAGGACAAGATCTTAACTACTTCCTGATTCTTTCAGGAAGACAAGTATGACATTACACTGATGATTTCTTCCCATGAGGAGATTCATTTGACATACTCATTCAAGGCAAAGGAGCTCACCAAAATGAAATGGGCCATTGCCTCATACAAAATGTAATGTCTTGCCACCTTGGTTAAAGTCTTGAAAATTAATTGGTATACTGAGAGGGCTGCTCTGCCCATAATGCTGTCCAGAAACAGCTACGGATTCTCTCAGCACCCACAACTTCTTTTAGGCCTTTCTGTGTTCTGGAAGAAACACATTTCTCCTTTACATATTTTACTTAAATACTTTTATGCTGTTTGCTGCAAACTGGCTCTTCTTGAGTAGGGGTCCCCTTTAGGAAAGGGCTCTAGAACCCATCCAAAATGCAAAATGACAGACACTCCTACTCCTGTTAGTGCCCCCCACAGACTCCTTCATCGTAGAGAGGTTTTGGCAACTTTCTCTCAGCATCAGAATACCACTTAATACATGTAATAACTTTAAAATGGTGAAACCACAAATATTTGAATTTTGCTAAAATTAAACTTTTGGTCTTTAAAAGAATTTTTTTAACGTTTTTATTTTTAATACACAGAGAGAGCATGAGCGGGGAAGGGACAGAGAGAGAGGGAGACACAGAATCCAAAGCAGGCTCCAGACTCTGAGCTGTCAGCACAGGGCCCAATGCTGTCAAACCCATGGACCGCGAGATCACGACCTGAGCCAAAGGTGGACGCTCAACTGAACGAGCCACCCAGGCGCCCCTGAACTGTTGGTCTTTCAAAGAAACTATTTAAAAATGAAATGGAACGCCACAAAGTAGGAGCAAATATTCCATAACACATGTCAGAAAAAAGATTTGTATCACAATTTATCCATTCTCCTACTGATGGACATTTATTTGGGTAGCTGCTAGCTCTTGGTTATCACATATCATTATTATTATTAAAGTTTATTTATTTTGAGACAGACAGGGCGCATGCACACACACATGCATGCACAAGTGGGGGAGGGGCAGAGAGGGAGACAGAATCCTAAACAGGCTACGCACGGTCATTGCAGAGCCTGATGCAGGGCTCAAACTCACGAACTGTGAGATCATGACCTGAGCTGAAATTGGGCACTTAACCAACTGAGCCACTCAGGCATCCCTATCATGTATTATGAATACAGCTGCTTGGACATTTATTTATAATTGTCATAGTGGTCATATGTTTTAATTCTTCTTAGATAAATACCTAGTGGTGGAATTGCTGAGTCATAGGGAAAGTATACATTTTATAAGAAACTACGTAAGTATTTTTCTGAACAAGTTGTATTGTTTTACATTTTAACCTGCAGTGTATGAAGGGTCCCTCCAGGTACTCACCCACACTTGATATTGCCAGTTGTTTTAATTTTGACCAGCCTGGTAGGAATGAAACGTGTTTTATTTTGGTAATAATTTCCAAGATTACAAATGATCTTGAATATCTTTACATGTATTTATTGACCAACTGAATATCTATTTTTATGAAGTGTGTATTCATGTCTTTTGCTTATACGTTAATTGGGTGAAGAGTTCGTTATATTTTGTGGACACAAGATCTTTGTCAGAAATGTTTTACGAATATTTTCTCCCATTCTGTAACTTATATTGTCACTTAAAATCCTTTAACTTTTAGTTTAATTTCATTTATTTATTTAATTATTTATTTATTTATTTAATGTTTATTCATTTTTGAGAGACAGAGAGAGACAGAGCATGAGCGGGGAAGGGGCAGAGAAAGGAAGACAGAATCTGAAACAGGCTCCAGGCTCTGAGCTGTCAGCACAGAGCCCGGCGCGGGGCTCGAACTCACAAACTGCGAGATCCTGACCTGAGGTGAACTCAGACGCTCAACCCACTGAGCCACCCAGGTGCCCCGAGTTTGAAATAATTTCAGACTTCTAGAAAAGTTGTAAAAACAGTATGGAGTTCCCATATGTTCTTAATACAGCTAACTATGATGTTAATATACTTTTATTGAAGTATAATCGACATATAACGTTACATTAGTTTCAGGTCTATAATACAATCATTCAATATATTGCAAATTGTTTACTACAATACGTTTAGTTAAATCAGTCACCACACAGTTACAATTGTTTCTTTTGATAAAAACTTTTAAGATCTATTTTCTTAGCGACTTTCAAATGTGCAATACCATATTAACAATAGTCACCATGTCGTATATTACATCTCTATAATTATTTAATGTTTATTTACTTTTGAGAGAGAGTGAGGCAGAGCATGAGTGGGGGAGGGGCAGACAGGGAGACACAGAATCTGAAGCAGGCCACAGGCTCTGAGCTGTCAGCCTGATGTGAGGCTTGAAACTCACGAGCCATGAGCTCATGACCTGAGCCAAAAGTGGACACTTAACCGACTGAGCCACCCAGGTCCCCCTATAACTAATTTATTTTAAACTGGAAGCTTATACCTTTTGACTCCCTTTACCCACTGTGTGTATTCTCTACCTCTGGCAACCACCAGTTGGTTCTCTGTATCTATGGGCCTTGTCTTAGAGCTTACCATCTGTGTTTTATGTTCAAGTCTTTAATCCATTTTGAATTAATTTTTGTGTATGGTGTGAGATAGTGGTCCAGATTCATTCTTTTGCATGTGGCTGTCCTGTTTTCCCACCATCATTTACTGAAGAGACTTGCCTTTCTTCATTGGATGTTCTTGGCTCCTTTACCATCAATGAATTAACCATATACGTGTTGGTTTATTTCTGGGCTTCCTATTTTGTTCCATTCCTCTATGCGTCTGTTCTCATGCCAATGCCATACTGTTTTGATTACTGCAATTTTGTAATATAGTTTGAAACCAGGCAGTGTGAGGCCTACAGCTTTCTTTCTCAAGACTGCTTTGGCTATTTAGCGTCATTTGTGGTTCCATACACATTTTAGGATTGTTCTATTTCTGTAAAAAATGCCATTGGAATTTTAATAAGATTGCATTGACTTTATAGATTGCTTTGCATAGTATGGACATTTAAAAAATATTAATTCTTCCAATCTATTAGCATGGTATATCTTTCTATTTGTGTCTTCTTCAGTTTCTTTCATCAATGTTAATATAATAGCATACAGGTCTTTCACCTTCGTGGTTAAATTTATTCCTCGATATTTTATTCCTTTTGTGTGACTGATTTCTGTATTTTGAAACTTTACAAAATTTGTTGATTTGTTCTTAATAGTTGTTTGGTGGAGTCTTTAGGGTTTCTAAAATATATAATACCATGTCATCTACGCATAGTGACAGTTTTACTTCTTCCTTTCCAAACTGGATGCCTTTTATGTCTTTCTCTTGTCTAACTGCTGTCACAAGCACTTCCACCATTATGTTGAATAAGAGTGGCAAAAGTGGGCATCCTAATCTTGTTCCTGATCTTAGAGGGAAACTTTTCACTGTTGAGCATGTTAGCTGTTACTGTTGAGTAGATGTTAGTTGAGTGTGATATCAGCTGTGGGCTTGTCATATATGACCTTTATTATGCTGAGGTATGTTCCCTCTATACCCATTTCATTGAGAGTTTTTATCATGAATGGATGCTGAATTTTGTCAAAAGTTTTTTCTGCATCTATTGTGATAGCTCTAATCTTATTTTTTGAATGTAGTATATCACATTGATTTGATTTGCAGATGTTGAATTGTCCTTGCATCCCTGGAATAAATCATACTTGATCATGGTGTATGATACTTTTGATAAATTGTTGAATTTGTTTGCGAATATTTTGTTGAGGATTTTTATACGTTTATTTATTTTGAGAGAGACAGAGATAGTGTGAATGGGTGAGGGGCAGAGAGAGGATCCCAAGCCAGGCTTGAACTCACGAAACTGTGATATCGTGACCTTAGCCAAAACCATGAGTCAGATGCTTAACCGACTGAGCTACCCAGGCTCAATCCTCCCCTGTTGAGGATTTTCTACATTTATGTTCATGAAGGATATTGATACTGGCTTGTAATTTTTACTTGTGTTGTCCTTGTCTGGTTTTGGTTTCAGGGTACTGTTTTATTTTTTTGAAGAGTCTAAGTAGGATTGGTATTAATTCCTCTTTGAATTTTTGATAGAATTCACCAGTGGAGCCATTGGGTCCTAGACTTCTGTTTCTTGGGAGATTTTTGATTAACAACTCAACGTCCTTACTAGTAACCAATCTGTTCAGATTTTCTATTTCTTTTTTTTATTATTAAAAAAATTTTTTGGGGGACGCCTGGGTGGCTCAGTCGGTTAAGCGTCTGACTTCGGCTCAGGTCATGATCTCGTGGTCCGTGAGTTTGAGCCCCGCGTTGGGCTCTGTGCTGACAGCTCAGAGCCTGGAGCCTGCTTCAGATTCTGTGTCTCCCTCTCGCTGACCCTCCCCCCCGTTCATGCTCTGTCTCTCTCTGTCTCAAAAATAAACGTTAAAAAAAAAAATAAAAAAAAATTTTTTTTAAATGTTTCATTCATTTTTGGGGACACAGAAAGAGACTGTGAATGGGGGAGGGGCAGAGAGAGAGAGGGAGCCACAGAATCCAAAGCAGGCTCCAGGCTCTGAGCTATCAGCACAGAGCCCAATGCGGGGCTCGAACCCACAAACTGTGAGATCATCACCTGAGCCCAAAGTCTGCCACTTAACCTACTGAGCTACCCATGAGCCCCTCTATTTCTCTTTTTTAAAGTAAGCTCTAAGCCCAACATTGGGCTTATACTCACAATCCCAAGATCAACAGTCATATGCTGTACCAACTGAGCCAGCAGGCATCATTCATTTTTTCTATTTCTTCATGATTCAGTCTTGGTCAGTCATATGTTTCTAGGAATTTATCCATTTCTTTTAGGTTGTCCAATCTGTTGGTGTATAACTGTTCATACTCTCTTATGATCCTTTGTACTTCTGTGGTATAAGATATAATGTCTCCTGTTTCGTTTCTGATTTTGTGTCCTTTTTTCTTGGGGAGTCTAGGTAAAGGTTTGCTAATTTTGTTTATCTTTCAAAGAGCCAGGTCCTAGTTTCATTGATCTTTTCTATCATCTTTTTAGTCTCTATTTCATTTACTTCCATTCTGATTTTTATTTCCTTCTGAATACTAACTCAGCTTTGGTTTTTTTTTTCTCATTCTTTGAGATATAAAGTTAGGTTGCTTAACATTTTTCTTGCTTCTTAATACAGGCATTTTTTGCTATGAAGTTCCCTTTTAAAACTGCTTTTGCTGCATCCCATAACTTTTGGTATGTTGTATTTCCATTATTTGTTTCAAGATACTTCATTTCTCTTCTGATTTCTTTTTGACCCACTGCTTGTTCAGCAGCATGCTGTTTAATCTCCACATACTTGTGAATTTTCTAGTACACTTCTTTTATTTGATTTCTAGGATACTTTGGAAATGACTAGTGTGACTTACAAGGATAAGTTATAATATAATGGGAATCCTCCAATTTTAAAAGATAGCATGTAATTTGTTCTTGACTATCTGAACTGACCAATGTGGTCACCATTGTGACCAATGACCAGTAGGACCTACTACCTACCATGGTGGTAGAAGGCATTCAGGTCAACCTCAACTCCAGGGTTGTTATGGGTGACCAAACTGCCACAGATGTTTCCTGTGGGTAAAGGTGGAAACTGTACAATTGGTAATGCATCTTGTGATACGTGAGGGTGGTGGAACTGGCATAAAAATGCTGGTATTCTGGCTCCTGCTACTGCTCTCTGACCCAAGAGTCATGTCTTCCATCAGTATCCTTGACACTGTGGCTAACTTGTTAGTCTATAAATAGGGTGAAATTTTACACCCTTTACAGCTGTTGACAGTCTATGCCTTTTCATTTTCTTAAAAAGCAGGAGTTTTTAATTTTCATGAAGTACAACTTATTAACATTTTTCTTTTATGGTAAGTGATTTGAGTGTACTATCTAGGAAATCTGTGCCTGTTAGGATGAGATAGGTTCATTGTCTATTTCACATGGATATTCAGTTGTTTCACTATCATTTGCTGAAGACTATTCTTTACCCATCTGCACTGCCTTGATATCATTGTCAAAAAGCAATGATTGCATTTATTTTTTTTTAATTTTTTTTATTTTTTTAATTTTTTTAAAAATATTTTTTTATTTATTTTTGAGACAGAGAGAGACAGAGCATGAGCAGGGGAGGGGCAGAGAGAGAGGGACACAGAATTTGAAGCAGGCTCCAGGCTCTGAGCTGTCAGCACAGAGCCCGACGTGGGGCTTGAACTCACAGACTGTGAGATCATGACCTGAGCTGAAATCAGACGCTTAACCGACTGAGCCACCCAGGCGCCCCAGCAATGATTGCATTTAATTCAGGACCCTCTGTTACACTGATCTACTTGTCTATTGTGTTATTGTGTGCCATATAATTTCCATTATATAGATAAATTTAAGATGTAGCATATCACAATGTGTTTTTTTGCATTAAGCCTGTTTTAAATTACAAAGAAATGTACAATCTATTTAAATTTTATCCCTGCATGTAAAATAATGCCTGATCATGCATGCAAAGGACATAAATCATGACATCTAGTGTTTGTTGTATCCCCTCCCCCCCCCCCGCCATTTTCTTTATGATAATGCTGCTGCGCATGTATCCCTTTGAATTAGTATTTTTGTATTCTTTGGATAAATACCTACTAGTGCAACTGTTGGATCATAGGATAGTTCTATTTTTAACTTTTTGAGGAATCTCCATATTGTTTCCCAGAGTGGCTGTACCAGTTTGTATTCCTACCAACAATGTAAGAGGGTTCCCCTTTCTCCACAACCTCGCCAACACTTGTTTCTTGTGTTGCTGATTTTAGCTATTCTGACAGGTGTGAGGTGACATCTCACTGTACTTTTGATTTGTATTTCCCTGTGTGATGAGTGATGTTGAGCATCTTTTCATCATGTGTCTGTTGGCCATCTGGATGTCTTCTTTGGAAAAGTATCATTTATGTCTTCTCATTTCTTAACTGGATTAATTGTTTCTTGGGTGTTGAGTTTGAGAAGTTCTTTATAGATTTTGGATACTAACCCTTTATCAGATATGTCATTTGCAAACATCTTCTTACTTTTTAGTTTTGTTGATTGTTTCCTTTGCTGTGCAGAAGCTTTTTATTTTGGTGAAGTCCCAATAGTTTATTTTTGCTTTTGTTTCCCTTGCCTGAGGAGACCTATTTAGTAAGAAGTTGCTATAGTCAATGTCAAAGAGGTTACTGCCTGTGTTCTCTTTTAGGATTTTAATGGTTTTAGGTCTTACAATTTGGTCTTTAATCCATTTTGAATTTCTTTTTGTGCATGGTGTAAGAAAGTGGTTTAGTTTCATTCTTTTGCATATTGCTGTTCAGTTTTTCTGATACCATTTGTTGAAGAGACTATCTTTTCCCCATTGGATATTCTTTCCTACATTGTTGAAGATTAATTGACCGTATAATTGAGGTTCACTTCTGGGTTCTCTATTCTGTTCTACTTATCTATGTGTCTATTTTGTGTGGAAACAGACCAAGTGTCCATCAACTGATGAATGGATAAGGAAGATGTGGTATATAGATATAATGGAATATTATTAAGCCATAAAAAAGAATAAAATCTTGCCATTTGCATTGACATGGATAGAGCTAGAGAGTATTATGCTTCATGAAATAAGTCAGGTACAGAAAGACAAATACCATCTGATTTCACTCATGTGGGATTTAAGAAACAAAATAAATGAGCAAAGAGAAAAAAAAAAAAAGAGAAAGGCAAACCAAGAAATGGCCTCTTATAGAGAACTGATGGTTACCAGAGAGGAGAGGGCTGGGGGGGTTGGTTAAGTAGGTGATGGGGATTAAAGAGTACACTTGTGATGAGCACCAGGTGTTGTATGGAAGTATTAGATTATACTGCACACTTGAAACTAATACTACACTGTATGCTAACTAAATGGAATTTGAATAAAACCTTAAAAAAAGTTCCTGATAAAAGGAAAAAAAAAGTATTCTGGACAAAATAGAAAAGATTAAGATCCACCTTTTACCAAATCATTTACATATACATACAAAGACACGTATACATATTATATATGTATATATATATAATGTATGTATAATATATGTATAATATATACAATTAATATATGTATATATAATATATACATGTATAATATATGTGTGTATATGTATGTACATGTATATATACATATACATAATGTATGTATGTGTATGTACATGTATGTACATATATGTATACAGTACACATATATAATATGTATACATTATATAGTATATATGTATACATTATATATAATATATATTATATATTATATATAATAAATATATATATAAAAACATGTATTTACTATATTAGTCAGAAAGGAAGACTCTGAAAATGAGCACTGGTAAATTTATATTAGATAATTTATATGCAGTCATTAGTTTCTGTTTTTTATATGATGAAAGGTACAAAAATGCCTTATAAAGGATTACAGTACTGCTCACTGCCTGAAACTTTGCTGTTTTTAGAACAATGCAGAATAGTAAAGTGTAGAAAGTCAGTTACATGCATCACTATTACACTACTTAGGATAAAGTAAAATCATATTTCAAGACTAACATCATGTTAGTAGAAAAATTTTAGAACATGACAATGGCTTTAAGACCTCTTGAAAAAGCAGTTAAAACTACTTTTTTAGTTTTGGTGGAAATGAATTAGTCTATCAGCTTGTCGGTCATGCTTTGAAATTCAAGTTCTAAAACTAACATAATTTAAGATTAGAGAGATTAGATACAAGGTACATGGGAAGTAGCCTTTAAAAGTTATTTAGTTTGGGGGCGCCTGGGTGGCGCAGTCGGTTAAGCGTCCGACTTCAGCCAGGTCACGATCTCACGGTCCGTGAGTTCGAGCCCCGCGTCAGGCTCTGGGCTGATGGCTCAGAGCCTGGAGCCTGTTTCTGATTCTGTGTCTCCCTCTCTCTCTGCCCCTCCCCCGTTCATGCTCTGTCTCTCTCTGTCCCCAAAATAAACGTTGAAAAAAAAAATTAAAAAAAAAATAAAAGTTATTTAGTTTGATTCCCTAAATAAGGATAAGGCCACACTTAATAAAAAATAAATGTATAAAAAAAACCATTATTGAATGCATTAAGGTCTAAATAGCATACTATAAATTCACCTAAAGTATCAAATTCAATGTTTCTTAGTATATTAAGAGTTATGCGACCATTACTACAATCAATGTTAAAACATTTTCATTATCCCCAAGAGAAATCTTTTACCTAGTGTCCCCCCCTTTGCCCCAATCTCCTTAGCCCTAGGCAGCCACTAATCTACATTCTCCCCCCCCAAATTCCCTAGTCTGTGTATTTCATGTATACAGTATGTGGTCTTTTATGACTGGCTCCCTTTACTTGGCATGTTTTCAAGATTTGTGTTGTAGCATGTAACAGTACGTCAATTCCTTTTCGTTGCCAAATAATACACCAGTGTATGGATATACCAAATTTTGTTTATCCAGTCATTGTCTGATGGACATTTGGATTATTTCTACTTCTTAACTATTATGAATAATACCGCTACAGACATTTCATGTATAAGCCTTTGTGTAGACATATGTTCATTCCCTTGATTAGATGCCGAAGAAGGGGACTGCTGAGTCATATGGTAACTCCATGTTTAACTTTTTGAGGAACTGCCAGACTGCTTTCCAAAGTAGCCGTGCCATGTTACATTCACAAGAGTTCCAAATTCTCCATGTTTTTGCCAGTATTTCTCTTATCTTTTTTATTATGACCATCCTACTGGATGTAAAGTGACATCTCATTGCTTTGCACTTCCCTAATGTGAAATACATGTTCCAGATATGCACCTGATAAGGGCCTGGTATCCAGCATACATAAAGAACTCACACTCAACAATAAAACAGGCCAGCAACTGTTAATTAAGCAAGTAGGTAAAATGTTAATTAAGCAAGTAGGCAAAATATCCATAAACATTTTTCCAAAGAAGACATACAAATGGCCCATAAGCATATGAAAAGATACTCAGTATCATTAGCTATCAGAGAAATGTAAATCAACACCACAATGAACCTGAATCTTGTGTCCAATACAGGGTAAGTAATATTTTGACAAATAAGACTCAAGAATTCAGGGATTAGATCATACAAGGCTTCCACGGCCTTCTGAGACAGTGCCAGGCACATAGTAAGCATCTATCAGTGCTTCACATGTACTGAATCATTTAATCCTCAACAATCTAAGAGCATATCACAGAGTATTGAGATATTATAGAACTTGCCTAAGAGCTCAGAAATGGGAGCCACTACTAAAAAATCCACCAATGGTCCCCATTTCCTATAGGAAAAAGAATCCAAGTTCCTATGCATGACATCTAAAGGCTTGGCATCTGGTTCTTGCCTACCTCTCTAGTTTTCCTCTTAATCTCTGCCTCAAACCTTATGTCTCAGATATCCAAAATCACTGGCTGAACATTCAGGCTGTTACTTATCGCTGTGCCTTTTTGAATACATTCCTTCTGCCCAGAATGCAGTATTGTCTGTCTAACTCCTCCTCCATTAAGAGGCCTCTCAGGCCCACCCAGTCTGTCCTCACTGGAAAACCTCTCCAGCATTCCTGATTCTCAGGCCTTCAGACTTGGACTGGAATCTATACCATCACTCTCTGACTCTTAGGCCTTCAAACAGACCTCTCTGGGTATCCAGCTTGCAGACGGCAGATCATGAGACTTCTCAGCCTCCAAAATCACATGTAGGCTCTGGATTTAAAATCAGTGTACATAAAACCGAACAAAATTTTACTGGCTTTGGAGCTCAGGAAGATGGCAGAATGGAAGAAACCTGAGCTCACCTCCTCCCACATACTCATCAAAGCTGCAACTCAGCGTAGTGTAACTCACTCTGAAAATGACCTGAAGACTAGTAGAACAGCTCTCCCATAGCTAAAGAGACAAAGGAAAAGCCACATTGTGAAGGGCAGGAGGGGCAGAGAGTTGGTCAGGAACCAACCCCCAGTAAGGTGACCCATAAGTGGGAGAGAGAGCACAGGCACAGGGGTCCTCCCTGAGGACTGAGAGGATCAGGCCCCACACTGGGCATCCTCTGCCTTGGGAATCTGTACTCTGAAGACAAGCCGCCATAATATCTGGCTTTGAAAATCAGCAGGATTTAACTTGGGGAGAGCCAGAGGGGGATAGGAAATGCAGCCTCTGCTCTTAAGGGCTAGCATAGTTCTTCTTCTTCTCAGGCAACAGTCTGAAAAGCTCCTGGGTTATACATGAGGTAAATTTATTGACTAATTTCAGCGCATGTGCGCATGTGGCAGGGATCGGTAGGAACTCTTAGGGAATGGAAGTGCTGGCGGGCACAATTTTTCTTGCTCTCCTTTAGCCCAGCTGGCCTGACGTTGACTGGAGCCAGTTCTGACACACTTCATCTATACCATGATAGCACTGCTTGTCCTTCCCTCGTATTCCCCTGTGGACATGTCCCATTTAACCTGCTCGCCCCTGCAGGTGCCCTTCCAAAGCGGCTCCTGCCCTGAGGAGTGGTGGGCAGCTCAGCCCACCAACATGCCCACAACAATTGCAACCGGGGCCCTCAGACGGGGGGTCTGGGTGCTGAGCCCACCTACCAGTGCGCACACAGTAGCCACGGCTGGTCCTCACAAGCAGCTGAGCTGGGGGCTAGCCCCACCCACCAGTGTGCCCAAAGTAGTTGCAGCCCAGTCTCAACAAGAAGCCACGTGCAGCCCACACAGGGGACACCTCTGGAGTGCCTGGTTTTGATAACCAGGGGAAGTGTGCTCCTGGGCCCCACAGGACGCCTTCAATACAAGGCCACCGCCTGCAAGACTGGGAGCTATACCTGGTCTAATACATAGAAACAAACACACAGAATCAGACAAAATGAGGTGACAGAGAAATAGATGTCAAATGAAAGAACAAGATAAACTCTGAGAAAAAGAACTAAATGAAACAGAGATAAGCAAATCTACCAAAGAGTTCAAACTAATGGTCATAAAGATGCTCACTGGACATAACAGAAGAGTGGAAGAACTCAGGAAGAACTTCAACAGACAGACAGAAATATAAAAAAAGAACCAAAAAGAGCTAAAGAATACAGTAACTGAAATACAATATATACTAGAGGCAATCAACAGCAGATTAAAGGATGCATAAGAACAGATCAGCAATTTGGAAGATGGGGTAGTGGAAACCAAGTTGAACAGCAAAATGAAAAAAAGAATTACAAAAAATTACAGGCTAACAGACCTCTGGCACAACATCATGCATGATAACGTTTGAATTACAGGAGCCCCAGAAGAAGAGAGAGAGAGAGAAAGAGGCAGGAAACTTATTTGAAAAAAATAGCAACTGAAAACTTCCCTACCCTGGGGAAGGAAACAGATATTCAGGTCCAGGAACCCCAAACAAGATGAACTGAAGGAGGTCCACATCAAGACACATAAAAATTAAAATGTCAAAAATTAAAAAGAGAATCTTAAAAGCAGCAAGAGAAAAAGAACTAATTAAATACAAGGGAAATCCCACAGGGCTATAACTTGAGTTTTCAGCAGAAAGTCTACAGGTCAAAGTGGTAAAAGGTAAAACCCTACAACTAAGAATACTGTGACAAGGTTATTATTCAGATTTAAGGGGAGATAAGGTTTCCCAAACAAAAATTAAAGAAGTTCACCACAACTAACCATATAAGAAATGTTAAATAGACTTCTTTAGGCAGAAAAAGAAGGGCCATAACTAGAAGGCAATTATGAAAGGAAAAAATTTCCCTGGAATAGGAAAGGCAGTAGAGTAATCGCTTATAAAGTTAGTTTGAAGGTTAAAAAACAAAACCAGTAAAATCATTTATATCTAAAATAATTAGTCAAGTGAAACAAAAAATAAAAAGATGCAAAATGTGTCATATACATAAAAGGTGGAGGAAGGAGTAAAAATGTAGTGCTTTTAGGATTGTTTGAACTTAAGTGACCATCAACTTACTATATACTGCTATATATATGTTATATATGAACCTCACACTAACCACAAGTGAAAAACCTATAAAGATACAAGAATTAAACAGAAGGAATCTAAGCCTAAAGCAAAAGAAAGTCATCAAATCACAAGAGAACAGAGTAAGAGACAAAGAAAGGGATAGAGTAAGTGTATAAAAACAACCAGAAAACAATAAACAAAGGTGCGACAAATACATAACTGTCAATTATTACCTTAAATGTAAACGAACTATGGGTACCTGGCTGGCTCAGTTGATAGGGCATGTAACTCTTGATCTCAGGGTTGTGAGTTCAAGCTCCACATTGGGCATGGAGCCTACTTTAAAAAATAAATAAATAAAAGAACTAAAGGCTCCAGTTAAAATACACAAAAGACTCACTTCAGACCTAAAGACATACACAGACTTACAGTGAAGGGATGGAAAAAACACATGCCATACAAGTGAGAATGGAAAAAAAGCTGGGGTAGCAATATTATTATCAGACGAAATAGACTTTAAAAAAAGACTGTGACAAGAGACCAAGAAAGGCATATATATTAAAGGATCAGTCCAACACGAGGATGAAACAATTATATATCTGTGCTAGGAACACAAATAGAAACAAATATGTACGGCAAATATGAACAGACATAAAGGGAGAAATTGACAGTAATACAGTAATAGTAGAGGACTTTAACAGCCTATTTACATCAATGGATAGATCATTCAGACAGAAAACCAATAAGGAAACAGTGGCTTTGAATGACAAATTAGATGAGATGGACTTAATAGACATATACAGGACATTCCAAACAAAAACAGAGAATACACAGTCTTTCCAAATGCAGATGAAACATTCTCCAGGATAGATCACATGGTAGGCCACAAAATAAGTTCCAACAAATGTAAGAAGATTAAAATCGTCAATCATCTTGTCTGAACACAACAGTATGAAACTATAAATCAATTACAAGGAAAAAAACTGGAAAAAACACAAAACATATGGAGGCTGAACAACAACTTACTAAACAACCAGTGGGTCAATGAAGAAATTAAAGAGTAAATCAAACAATACTTTGAGACAAAGGAAAATGGAAACACAATGGTCAGAATCTTTGGGACACAGCAAAAGCAGTTTTGAAAGGGAAGTTGGTAGCAATACCTGCCTACTTCAAGAAAGAAGAAAAATCTTAAACAATCCTTACAAACTGAAAGGAACTAGAAAAAGAAGAACAAATGAAGCCTAAAGTTAGAAGGAGAAGGTCATAAAGATCAGAGTGGAAAAAATTTAAAAAAAACTAAAAACAAGCAAACAAACCAGAAAAGATCAATAAAACTAAGCTGATTGTTTCAAAAGATAAACAAAGCTGATAAACTTTCAGACAACTCATCAAGAAAAAAAAGAGAGTGGACTCAAATGAAACCAGAAATGAAAGACACTAAGTTACAACTGTCACCATAGAAATACAAAAAATTATATGCCTACCAAATTGAACAACCTATAAGAAATGGATAAATTCCTAGAAACATATAATCTTCTAAAACTGAATTAGGAAGAAATATAAAATTTGAACAGACCAATTACTAGTAATGAAGTTGAGCTGGTAATCAAAAACTCCCAACAAACAAAAGTCTAGGAATAGATGGCTCCACTGGTGAATACTACCAAATATTTAAAGAAGATTAAGACCTATTCTTCTCAAATGAGTCCAAAAATTGAAGAGGAGGGAATACTTTCACATTCATTCTATGAAGACATCATTGCCCTGATACCAAAACCAAAGACACTACAAAAACAGAAAATTATAGTCCAATATCCCTCATAAACAAAGATGCAAAAATCCTCAACAAAATATTAGCAAACAGAAATCAGTAATACATTAAAAAGGATCATTCACCACAATCAAGTGGAATTTATTCCAGGGATACAAGGATGGTCCAATGTATGTAAATCAATCAATGTGGCACACCACATTAACAAAATGAATGATTAAAAATCATATGATCATCTCAATAGATAAAGAAAAAGCAGTCGACAAGATTCAACATCCATTTGTGATAAAAACTCTCAACAAAGTACGTTTAGAGGGAACATCTCTCAACATAATAAAATCCATATATGACAAACTCACAGCTAACAATACTCAATGGTGAAAAGTCTTCAGCTTTTCCTCTAAGATCAGAAGGAAGACAAGGATGTTCATTCTCACCACTTTTGTTTTTTAAGTTGATTTTGATTTTGAGAGAGATAGTGTGCAGAAGGTGCAGAGAGAGAGAGAGAGAGAGAGAATCTCAAGCAGGCTCTGCACTGTCAGTGAAGATGCGGGGCTCAAACCACGGACCATGAGATCATGACCTGAGCTGAAATCAAGAGTCGGATGCTTAACCAACTGAGCCACCCAGGCACCCCTATTCTCACCACTTTTATTCAATGTCATACTGAAAGTCCTAGCTGCAGCAATCAGACAAGAAAAAGAAATAAAAGGTATCCACATTGATAAGGAAGAAATAAAACTTGCACCATTTGCAGATGACATATAGAAAACCCTAGAGTCTACCAAAAAACTAACAGAAATAATAAGTGAATTCAGTAAAGTTGCAGAATACAAAATTAATATATAGAAATCTGTGCCATTTTTATACACTAATAATGAATTTCTAGAAAGAGAAGGAAAACAATCTCATTTACAAATGCATCAAGGGGCACTTGGGTGGCCTACTCAGTTAAGTGTCCGACTCTGGCTCAGGTCATGATCTTGTAGTTGATGAGTTTGAGCCCTGTGTTGCTGTCAGTGGGGAGCCCACTTCAAAAACTCTGTTCCCCTTTCTCTTTGCCCCTCCCCCACTAGTGCATGCTCTCTTTCTCTCTCAAAAATAAATAAACATTAAAAAAAAAGTGGGCACTTGGGTGGCTTCAGTCAGTTAAGCGTGTGACTCTTAGTTTCAGCTCAGGTCATGATCTCACGGTTTTGTGAGTTCAAGCCCCATGTCTGGCTCTGCCCTGGCAGTGCAGAGCCTGCTTAGGATTCTCTCTGTCTCTCTCTCTCTCTGCCCCTCCCTGACTTGCACTGTCTCTGTCTCTCTCAAAATAAATACATAAACTTAAATAAAAAAAAAATAAATAAAATAAAACAAAAAAAATACCTAGGAATATTTAACCAAGAAGATGAAGACATGTATTTTAAAAACTCTGAGACCCTGATGAAAGAAATTCAAGATGAAACATATGAAAAGACATATCATGTTCATATATTAGAAGAATTAATATTGTTGAAATATCCATATCACCCAAAGTAATCTACAGATTCAGTGTAATCCCTACCAAAATAGTAATGGTATTTTTTCACTGAACTAGAACAAATAATCCTAAAATTTCTATGGAAGCACAAAAGACCCTGAAGAGCCAAAGCAGTCTTGAAAGAACAAAGCTGGAGGTAACACAACCCCAGATTTCAAACTACACTACAATGCTATAGTAATCAAAACAGTATGGCACTGGAGTTGCGGCAAGATGGCGGCTTAGGAGGACGCTGGGCTCACCGCACGTGCTGCTGATCACTTAGATTCCATCTACACCTGCCTAAATAACCCAGAAAACCGCCAGAGGATTAGCAGAACAGAGTCGCCGGAGCCAAACGCAGACGAGAGGCCCACGGAAGAGGGTAGGAAGGGCGGCGAGGCGGTGCGCGCTCCACGGACTGGCGGGAGGGAGCCGGGGCGGAGGGGCGGCTCGCCGGCCAAGCAGAGCCCCCAAGTCTGGCTTGCAAAAGCGGAGGGGCCGGGCGGACTGTGTTCTGACAGCAAGCGCGACTTAGCGTCTGGGAGGTCATAAGTTAACAGCTCTGCTCGGAAAGCGGGAAGGCTGGAGGACAAAGGGAGGGAGAGCTGCTGAGCCCCCTGACAACAGAGCTCAGTTTGGTGGGGAACAAAGGCGCTCGCCAGCGCCATCTCCCCCGCCCATCCCCCAGCCGAAATCCCAAAGGGAACCGGTTCCTGCCAGGGAACTTGCTCGCTCCGCGCAAACACCCAACTCTGCGCTTCGGCGGAGCCAAACCTCCGGCAGCGGATCTGACTCCCTCCCGCTGCCACAGGGCCCCTCCTGAAGTGGATCACCTAAGGAGAAGCGATCTAAGCCTGCCCCTCCTGCCCCCGAGCACCTTGCCTACCCACCCCAGCTAATACGCCAGATCCCCAGCATCACAAGCCTGGCAGGGTGCAAGTAGCCCAGACGAGCCACACCACCCCACAGTGAATCCCACCCCTAGGAGAGGGGAAGAGAAGGCACACACCAGTCTGACTGTGGCCCCAGCGGTGGGCTGGGGGCAGACATCAGGTCTGACTGCGGCCCCGCCCACCAACTCCAGTTATACACCACAGCACAGGGGAAGTGCCCTGCAGGTCCTCACCACGCCAGGGACTATCCAAAATGACCAAGCGGAAGAACTCCCCTCAGAAAAATCTCCAGGAAATAACAACAGCTAATGAGCTGATCAAAAAGGATTTAAATAATATAACAGAAAGTGAATTTAGAATAATAGTCATAAAATTAATCGCTGGGCTTGAAAACAGTATACAGGACAGCAGAGAATCTCTTGCTACAGAGATCAAGGGACTAAGGAACAGTCACGAGGAGCTGAAAAACGCTTTAAACGAAATGCATAACAAAATGGAAACCACCACAGCTCGGCTTGAAGAGGCAGAGGAGAGAATAGGTGAACTAGAAGATAAAGTTATGGAAAAAGAGGAAGCTGAGAAAAAGAGAGATAAAAAAATCCAGGAGTATGAGGGGAAAATTAGAGAACTAAGTGATACACTAAAAAGAAATAATATACGCATAATTGGTATCCCAGAGGAGGAAGAGAGAGGGAAAGGTGCTGAAGGGGTACTTGAAGAAATAATAGCTGAGAACTTCCCTGAACTGGGGAAGGAAAAAGGCATTGAAATCCAAGAGGCACAGAGAACTCCCTTCAGACGGAACTTGAATCGATCTGCACGACATATCATAGTGAAACTGGCAAAATACAAGGATAAAGAGAAGATTCTGAAAGCAGCAAGGGGTAAACGTGCCCTCACATATAAAGGGAGACCTATAAGACTCGTGACTGATCTCTCTTTTGAAACTTGGCAGGCCAGAAAGAATTGGCACGAGATTTTCAGGGTGCTAGACAGAAAAAATATGCAGCCAAGAATCCTTTATCCAGCAAGTCTGTCATTTAGAATAGAAGGAGAGATAAAGGTCTTCCCAAACAAACAAAACCTGAAGGAATTTGTCAGCACTAAACCAGCCCTACAAGAGATCCTAAGGGGGACCCTGTGAGACAAAGTCCCAGAGACATCACTACAAGCATAAAACATACAGACATCACAATGACTCTAAACCCGTATCTTTCTATAATAACACTGAATGTAAATGGATTAAATGCGCCAACCAAAAGACATAGGGTATCAGAATGGATAAAAAAACAAGACCCATCTATTTGCTGTCTACAAGAGACTCATTTTAGACCTGAGGACACCTTTAGATTGAGAGTGAGGGGATGGAGAACTATTTATCATGCGACTGGAAGCCAAAAGAAAGCTGGAGTAGCCATACTTATATCAGACAAACTAGACTTTAAATTAAAGGCTGTAACAAGAGATGAAGAAGGACATTATATAATAGTTACAGGGTCTATCCATCAGGAAGAGCTAACAATTATAAATGTCTATGCACCGAATACCGGAGCCCCCAAATATATAAAACAATTACTCATAAACATAAGCAACCTTATTGATAAGAATGTGGTAATTGCAGGGGACTTTAACACTCCACTTACAGAAATGGATAGATCATCTAGACACACGGTCAATAAAGAAACAAGGGCCCTGAATGAGACATTGGATCAGATGGACTTGACAGATATATTTAGAACTCTGCATCCCAAAGCAACAGAATATACTTTCTTCTCGAGTGCACATGGAACATTCTCCAAGATAGATCATATACTGGGTCACAAAACAGCCCTTCATAAGTTTACAAGAATTGAAATTATACCATGCTTACTTTCAGACCACAATGCTATGAAGCTTGAAATCAACCACAGAAAAAAGTCTGGAAAACCTCCAAAAGCATGGAGGTTAAAGAACACCCTACTAACGAATGAGTGGGTCAACCAGGCAATTAGAGAAGAAATTAAAAAATATATGGAAACAAATGAAAATGAAAATACAACAATCCAAACGCTTTGGGATGCAGCAAAGGCAGTCCTGAGAGGAAAATACATTGCAATCCAGGCCTATCTCAAGAAACAAGAAAAATCCCAAATACAAAATCTAACAGCACACCTAAAGGAACTAGAAGCAGAACAGCAAAGGCAGCCTAAGCCCAGCAGAAGAAGAGAAATAATAAAGATCAGAGCAGAAATAAACAATATAGAAACTAAAAAAACTGTAGAGCAGATCAACGAAACCAAGAGTTGGTTTTTTGAAAAAATAAACAAAATTGACAAACCTCTAGCCAGGCTTCTCAAAAAGAAAAGGGAGATGACCCAAATAGATAAAATCATGAATGAAAATGGAATGATTACAACCAATCCCTCAGAGATACAAACAATTATCAGGGAATACTATGAAAAATTATATGCCAACAAACTGGACAACCTGGAAGAAATGGACAAATTCCTGAACACCCACACTCTTCCAAAACTCAATCAGGAGGAAATAGAAAGCTTGAACAGACCCATAACCAGCGAAGAAATTGAATCGGTTATCAAAAATCTCCCAACAAATAAGAGTCCAGGACCAGATGGCTTCCCAGGGGAGTTCTACCAGACGTTTAAAGCAGAGATAATACCTATCCTTCTCAAGCTATTCCAAGAAATAGAAAGGGAAGGAAAAGTTCCAGACTCATTCTATGAAGCCAGTATTACTTTGATTCCTAAACCAGACAGAGACCCAGTAAAAAAAGAGAACTACAGGCCAATATCCCTGATGAATATGGATGCAAAAATTCTCAATAAGATACTAGCAAATCGAATTCAACGGCATATAAAAAGAATTATTCACCATGATCAAGTGGGATTCATTCCTGGGATGCAGGGCTGGTTCAACATTCGCAAATCAATCAACGTGATACATCACATTAACAAAAAAAGAGAGAAGAACCATATGATCCTGTCAATCGATGCAGAAAAGGCCTTCGACAAAATCCAGCACCCTTTCTTAATAAAAACCCTTGAGAAAGTCGGGATAGAAGGAACATACTTAAAGATCATAAAAGCCATTTATGAAAAGCCCACAGCTAACATCATCCTCAACGGGGAAAAACTGAAAGCTTTTTCCTTGAGATCAGGAACACGACAAGGATGCCCACTCTCACCGCTGCTGTTTAACATAGTGCTGGAAGTTCTAGCATCAGCAATCAGACAACAAAAGGAAATCAAAGGCATCAAAATTGGCAAAGATGAAGTCAAGCTTTCGCTTTTTGCAGATGACATGATATTATACATGGAAAATCCGATAGACTCCACCAAAAGTCTGCTAGAACTGATACAGGAATTCAGCAAAGTTGCAGGATACAAAATCAATGTACAGAAATCAGTTGCATTCTTATACACTAACAATGAAGCAACAGAAAGACAAATAAAGAAACTGATCCCATTCACAATTGCACCAAGAAGCATAAAATACCTAGGAATAAATCTAACCAAAGATTTATTAGAATAAATCTAACCAAAGAAGCATAAAATACCTAGGAATAAATCTAACCAAAGGATCTGTATGCTGAAAACTATAGAAAGCTTCTGAAGGAAATTGAAGAAGATTTAAAGAAATGGAAAGACATTCCCTGCTCATGGATTGGAAAAATAAATATTGTCAAAATGTCAATACTACCCAAAGCTATCTACACATTCAATGCAATCCCAATCAAAATTGCACCAGCATTCTTCTCGAAACTAGAACAAGCAATCCTAAAATTCATATGGAACCACAAAAGGCCCCGAATAGCCAAAGGAATTTTGAAGAAGAAGACCAAAGCAGGAGGCATCACAATCCCAGACTTTAGCCTCTACTACAAAGCTGTCATCATCAAGACAGCATGGTATTGGCACCAAAACAGACACATAGACCAATGGAATAGAATAGAAACCCCAGAACTAGACCCACAAACGTATGGCCAACTCATCTTTGACAAAGCAGGAAACAACATCCAATGGAAAAAAGACAGCCTCTTTAACAAATGGTGCTGGGAGAACTGGACAGCAGCATGCAGAAGGTTGAAACTAGACCACTTTCTCACACCATTCACAAAAATAAACTCAAAATGGATAAAGGACCTAAATGTGAGACAGGAAACCATCAAAACCTTAGAGGAGAAAGCAGGAAAAGACCTCTCTGACCTCAGCCGTAGCAATCTCTTACTCGACACATCCCCAAAGGCAAGGGAATTAAAAGCAAAAGTGAATTACTGGGACCTTATGAAGATAAAAAGCTTCTGCACAGCAAAGGAAACAATCAACAAAACTAAAAGGCAACCAACGGAATGGGAAAAGATATTCGCAAATGACATATCGGACAAAGGGCTAGTATCCAAAATCTATAAAGAGCTCACCAAACTCCACACCCAAAAAACAAATAACCCAGTGAAGAAATGGGCAGAAAACATGAATAGACACTTCTCTAAAGAAGACATCCGGATGGCCAACAGGCACATGAAAAGATGTTCAGCGTCGCTCCTTATCAGGGAAATACAAATCAAAACCACACTCAGGTATCACCTCACGCCAGTCAGAGTGGCCAAAATGAACAAATCAGGAGACTATAGATGCTGGAGAGGATGTGGAGAAACGGGAACCCTCTTGCACTGTTGGTGGGAATGCAAATTGGTGCAGCCGCTCTGGAAAGCAGTGTGGAGGTTCCTCAGAAAATTAAAAATAGACCTACCCTATGACCCAGCAATAGCACTGCTAGGAATTTATCCAAGGGATACAGGAGCACTGATGTATAGGGCCACTTGTACCCCAATGTTCATAGCAGCACTCTCAACAATAGCCAAATTATGGAAAGAGCCTAAATGTCCATCGACTGATGAATGGATAAAGAAATTGTGGTTTATATACACAATGGAATATTACGTGGCAATGAGAAAAAATGAAATATGGCCTTTTGTAGCAACGTGGATGGAACTGGAGAGTGTGATGCTAAGTGAAATAAGCCATACAGAGAAAGACAGATACCATATGGTTTCACTCTTATGTGGATCCTGAGAAACTTACCAGGAACCCATGGGGGAGGGGAAGGAAAAAAAAAAAAAAGAGGTTAGAATGGGAGAGAGCCAAAGCATAAGAGACTGTTAAAAACTGAGAACAAACTGAGGGTTGATGGGGGGTGGGAGGGAGGAGAGGGTAGGTGATAGGTATTGAGGAGGGCACCTTTTGGGATGAGCACTGGGTGTTGTATGGAAACCAATTTGTCAATAAATTTCAGAAAATAAAAAAAAAAAACAAAAACAAAACAACAACAACAAAAAAAAACAGTATGGCACTGACAAAAAAATAGATACACGGATCAAGAGAACAGAATGAAGAGCCCAGAAATAAACCCATAATTATACGGTTAACTAATTTACAACAAAAGAGGCAAGAATATACAATGGGAAATAGTTTTGGGAGAACTGTACAGCTGCATGCTAAAGCACGAAACTAGACCACTTTCTCATACCATACACAAAATTAAACTAAAAATGGATTAAAGACCTAAATGTGAAACCTAAAATCATAAAACTTCTAGAAGAAAACATTGGCATTAATTTCTTTGATACTGGCTACAGGAACATTTTTCTAGACATGTCTCCTCAGGCAAAGGAAACAAAATAATCAATTTTTTTCACAGTAAAGGAAACCACCAACAAAACAAGGCAAACTACTGAACAGGAGAAGATATTTGCAAACAATATAGCTGATAAGGGGTTAATCCAAAATATGTAAAGAACTTATACAACTCAACACTAAAAAATCTATAAGTTAAAAATAGAGGACCTGAGGGGCGCCTGGGTGGCTCAGTCGGTTAAGCGTCCGACTTCAGCCAGGTCACGATCTCGCGGTCCGTGAGTTCGAGCCCCGCGTCAGGCTCTGGGCTGATGGCTCAGAGCCTGAAGCCTGCTTCCGATTCTGTGTCTCCCTCTCTCTCTGCCCCTCCCCCGTTCATACTCTGTCTCTGTCTCAAAAATAAATAAATGTTAAAAAAAAAATTAAAAAAAAAAAATAGAGGACCTGAATAGACATTTTTCCAAAGAAGACACACAGATGGCGAACAGACACATGAAAAAATGCTCAATATCGCTCATCATCAGGGAAATGCAAATCAAAACCACAATGAGATAACACCTTACGCCTGTCAGAATGGCTAGAATCAAAAGACAAATAATAAAAAGTGTTGGCAAGGATGTGGAGAAAAAAGAACCATTGTGCACCGATACTGGAAATGTAAATTGGTGCAGCCACCGTGGAAAACAGTATGGAGGTTCCTCAAAAAATTAAAAATATAAATACCATATAATCCAGTAATCCCACTACTGGGTATTTACCCAAAGAAAACAAAATACTAATTTAAAAAGATTTATGCATGCACCCCTGCGTTAATCACAGCGGTATTTACAATAGCCAAGATATGGAAGCAACCCAAGTATCTACTGATAGATGAATGGATAAAGAAGATGTGGTATATATATCTACAATGAAATATTTATTATTTATTTTTGAGAAAGAGAGAGTGCGAGCAGGAGAGGAGCAGAGAGAGAGAGGGAGAATTGCAAGCAGGCTCTGCACTGTAAGCACAGATCCTGACATGGGGCTCGAACTCACGAAACTGTGAGATCATGAGCTGAAATCAAAAGTCAGATGCTTACCCAACTGAACAATCCAGACGCCCCTACAATGGAGTATTACTCAGACATCAAAAGGAATGAAATCTTGCCCTTTGCAATAACATGGAAGGACCACAGGGTATTATGCTAAGTGAACTAAGTCAGACAGAAAAAGACAAATGCTATATGCTCTCACTTTTATGTAAAATCAAAAACAAAACAAAACAAACAACAACTAAAAAACCAGAAACAGCCTCATAAATACAGAGAACAAACTGATGATTTCCAGGGGGGAATGGGCAAAATAGGTGAAAGAGTGTAAGAAGTACAAGCTTTCAGTTGTAAAATAAATCATGAGGATGAACTAGGGAATTAACAGGGAATAGGGAATTAATCAGCATAGGGAATTAATACTGTAATAGCTTTGTATGGTGACAGAATAACTACACTTATCGTGGTGAACATTTCATGTATATACATGTAGAATCACTATATTGTACACCTGAAACTAATATTGTAGGTCAACTGTACTTCAATTAAAAAAAGGGAGGGAGCACCTGAGGCTGACTTTGGCTCAGGGCATGATCTCAAGGTTTGTGAGTTCGAGCCCTGTGTCGGGTTCTATGTTGACAGCTCAGAGCCTGGAGCCTGCTTCAGATTCTGTCTCCCTCTCTCTCTGCCCCTCCCCAACTCACGCTGTCTCTCTCTCAAAAAATAAACATTAAAAAAAAAAAAAGGCAGGGGGGAATAGATTTCCTTTGTGAAGGCTTTCTAACTCCCAGGATTCTGAGGTACTCCATACCTTCAGTACACTTTTACAAAAAATCATTGTATTATATTATGATGGTCTCTTTATGTAATTGTGTATATGATAATCTCAAGTTTTGGGATCATGCCTTTCATTTACATATCCTCAATGCCTGTAGTGCATTATAAAGTCAGTGAGTAATTGCTGAATGAGTATTTTTGGGGAAAAATACAAGAACCCATAGGAGAAATAAGTGGAAAGCTTATTGGAGGTATAAAAATAATGTCTAGATGTATTATTTGAAGTGAATAACATACACAAAGGGAAGTAAAAATAATTACATGTTTTCCCCAGGGTTTGTGAGGCTCAAAATGTAGATCTCGTGCTAAGTAGAAGTCTGCGAAAGACACATTTTCATGTTTCAGGGGATGTTTTTACCTATGTATTTATACCATACATACATACATACATACATACCTACCTACACACTTATTTATTTAACTTAAATCCAAGTTAGTTTACATACAGCGTAATAATGGTTTCAGGAGAATTTAGTGACCCATCACTTACATATAACACCCAGTGCTCACCCAACAAGTGCCCTCCTTCATGCCCATCACCCATTTACCCATCCCTCCACCTAACACTCCTCCAGCGACCTTCAGTTTGTTCTCTGAATTTAAGAGTCTCTTATGGTTTGCCTCCCTCTCTGTTTTTATCTTATTTTTCCTTCCCTTCCCCTATGTTCATCTGTTTCGTTTGTTAAATTCCACGAGTGAAATCATATAATATTTGTCTTTCTCTGACTCATTTTGCTTACCGTAATACACTCTAGTTCCATCCACGTTGTTGCAAATGGCAAGATTTCATTCTTTTTGATGGCTGAGAAATATCCCATTGTATATATATACCACACCTTCTTCCTTTTTTTAATGTTTATTTTTGAGAGAGAAAGAGACAGAGCACAAGTGGGGGAAGAGCAGGGAGGGAGGGAGACACAGACTCTGAAGCAGGCTCCAGGCTCTGAGCTGTCAGCACAGAACCCGACGCAGAGCTCAAACTCACCATGAGATCATGACCTGAGCCGAAGTCAGCTGCTTAACCAACTGAGCCACCCAGGAGCCCCCCACATCTTCTTTTTCCATTCATCAGTCGACAGACATTTGGTTTCTTTCCATGATTTGGCTATTATCGATAGTGCTACTACAAACATTCGAATCAGCTATGTATTTATAAGTTTTAAAGTTAAACGTAACCTCAAAGGAATAGGTATTTTGTCTCCAGTAGAAAATTTCCCATATTATCTTATTTGGAAAGAAATAACTGCAATAAAAAGCAATTGAAGGGATTTAAAAAATCAGGATTTATGATTGTTAACGGTACAGGGGAAATGAGAAATCTGCAGTATTCTTTCCATTCTGTTCAACTATGGCCAATCCAGTACTTGTCAAAGTCATATTATTCAGTATTACCTATGTATACTGGAGTTCTATTCTCTTAGAAAAGCTGCATTTCAATAGTGTATATGCTGTAATATTTGATACGATTTTTAGAATTAGAAGGATCACAGAGATAATTTAAGAGAAGAAATTGAAGCCTACAGAAGTCGAACAAAACTTCCTTAGGTTCATGGGATAATCACTGGCAAAGCCAAGTTAAGACCGGAGGCTTTCCGCTGTAGCCCAGTAACACAGTATCAGTTTTATAGGTTACCAGTGTAAGCGTCAAGCTGTCACTGGCAATGGGCATAGGTATTGTACCATGAAACATCTTAAACATACATCCAGCCAAATTGCTGAAGTGGGACACCTTTTCAATGCTTCTACAAAGTTAAGGGAGGATTACAATTTGAAACAGCATCATAATAGTCATGACAAGACTTGCAAATTCTATAGAGGAGGAGAAATATCATTATTTCCTTTTTGTTCTGTAAATGTTGTCTGATAACAAAGTCCTAGAAACATACTAGGTGCTCAGAAAATACTTGTTGAGTTGACAGAAAGAATACCATGTGGTAGTATCAGGTATTAACCATCAACAAGGGAAGGCCTGTAAAACTTACAGAAAAGGGGTAAGAATAAAAATAGAGCAGGGGAAAACATAATAAAGAAGAATAATTTATAAAATGAGAATTTAAAAAACAGGTGTTCTTTAGGTCCCCAATCTCTGCAAATTCAGAGACTTAAATCTAGAAAACCACCAACCAAATCGATTAGAGGCTGTTTAGGGGCAAACAAGAACTTAGAGGAAGGGTGCACCGAAGAACTACTTCTTTGAAGGGCAGATTTTCATGTTTTATTCAGACCTCCTTATGACCAGCTACACAGCTGTTCGACGACTCCTAGGATGAGAAGTGGACGTGAAAAGTATAAAAGCCACTATTACACCAGGATCAAATCGCAGCGCGATACCTTCCATGGTACCCGTATGTGTGCACCACCACACATCTAACTGCATTTTTAGACAGAGAAGTTCAGGGGTTTTTGTCCCCCCAAGTTAACATTTGTGGCTATTTTTCTCTCACTGTTGTTCATTTTCCTCACTCTCAAGAAAAGCTATTCAACTGTCATTATATATTTTTTCCTTCCTTATCTAGTCTTAAAAATGTACGGCTTCTGATATGCTTTCCACATATATAAATAGTATCAGCCAACAGATTTTGTTTGAACAATAATGTACAAAGTGCTTTATTATTCCTTCATGTGTTTTCAGTATTTGAGAGTAAAAATGGGATATAATAAATTTATCCGCAAGTGAAAATGTGGGGAGCAATTTAGACCATGCCGGCGAACTTATGATTATTATGCTGAATGAATGATTGAAAGAAACAAAGATTCTGGTCCTTCTGAGAGGGGCAGTAATTTGCCACTAAACAGTTCTTTTAAGTAACCTAGCAGACTAAGCTCCCTTGCTTTTCCAAGGGAAGAGTAAAGCTTCCATTCAAAAAGGGCAGGAGGTTTAAGAGCGGGTGGTGCGGGCCCATACCAAACCTCGGCTTGGCAAGAGGGGAAGGGAAGGAACAGTCGAGATGAGGGTTTCAACCAGGCTTTGTTCTCAATGCTTAATGCGGCTCAAGTGTTAGAGTTCCACAGATAATGTTATAGGTACATAAGAATAAGAGCTCTAATGTCTCAAACCATTGGAAATATTTGTCGTCACAGCATGAAGGAGATACATTTGAGCATATGAAGTGAGGTCACAGATTAAGGGCATATATTAAGGCCCTAGAAAATAATATTTAATAAATGTTAGTCCTGGGTTATTGAACTCGCAAATAGGTCCCAGTACTCTGACGGGAGGTGGAAGTGAGGGAAGTCTGATCTTGGTGTCTGCTTTCCTACCAGCCTCAGCCACAACACCGCTTCCCCTCGGCGGCCACTTCCTACCCAGTTCACAGAACTGCCACAAACCTGCACTTACTAAGTTTTTATTGTGGCAAAGTATACATCATATAAAAATGTACCGTATCAACTCTTTTAAGTGTACAATTTAGTGGCATAATGTTTCAGTGTTCATCTACATTGTAACATGAATCAGTCCTTTTTATGGCTGAGTAGTGTTCCATTCTATGTGTTTACCACATTTGTTTATCCATGAATCTATTGATGGACATTGGGCCGTTTCACCTTTGGCTATTGTGAATGGTGTCGCCAAGAATGTGTGTACATGTATTTGAGTACGTGTTTTCAATTCCTATGAATGGAATCAGTGGGTCATATGGTAACTATGTTTGACTAACTTCAAGGACACATTAACCTGTTTTCCATAGCAGCTGGATCATTTTACATTTTCCCCCAGTAATTGATGAAGACTCCATTTTTTTCTTTATCCTTGCCAACATTTGTTATTTTCCTTTCTTAAGGAAACACTTTTTAAATGTTATAGCCATCCTAGTGGGTGTGCAGTGGTATCTCACTATATTTGTATTTGATTTATATTTCCTTAATGGTTAATGATGTTGAGCATCTTTTCATGTGCTTAGTTGGTACTAGTATATCTTCTTTGGAGAAATGTCTACTCAAAGCCTTTGTCCACCTTTGAATTGGGTTGGTTTTTGTTGTCATTGAGTTGTAGTTCTTTATATGTTCTGGAAATTAATCTCTTATCAGATATATGCTTTGCAAATATTTTCTCCCATCCTGTTCCATTTTCACTTTCTTTAAAAAACTTTTTTTTTTTAAATTTTAGAGAGCAAGAGAATGCGAGTAGGGGAGAGAGGCAGAGGGAGACAGAGAAAGAGACAGAGATAGAGACAGAGAGGTGAGATAGAGAGATAGAGAATCCCAAGCAGGCTCCACACCTAGCACAGAGCCTGACACAGGACTTGATCCCACGACTGTGAGATCATGACCTGTGCTGAAATCAAGAGTCAGACACTTAACTGACTGGGTCACCCAGCCACCCCCATTTTCACTTATCTCTTGATAATGTCCTTTAATATGCAGAAGTTTTCAATTTTGATGAAGTCCATTTTATTTAATGTTTTCTTTTGTTGCTGTGTGTTTTTGTTGTCGTAGCCAAGAAATCTTGCCAAATTCAATGTCCTGAAAGCCTTCCCCCTATGCTTTGTTCAAAGAGTTTTGTCATTTTAGCTCTTATGTTGAGGTCTTTGATCCATTTTGAGTTGACTTTTGTATATGGTGTAAAGCAAGCATCTAACTTCATTCCTTTGCATGTGGACATCTACTTTTCCCAAGACTACTTGTGAAAAGATTGTCTTTTTCCTACTGAATGGTCCTGGTACCTTTACTGAAATAATTTGACCCTTATGTGAGGCCTACTTCTGGGCTCTCTAATCTGCTGCATTGTCTGTATGTCTGTCTTTATACCAGTACCACCCTAGTTTGACTACTGTAGTTTTACAGTCAGTTTTGAATTCAGGAAATGTGAGTCCTCCAATTTTAGTTCTCCCTTTTCACGACTGGGGGAGGTCCCTTGAGATTCCATTCTGATAGGGACCACACCGAATCTGTAGATCACTCGGAGTAGTATTCACTTCTAACAATATTAAGTCTTTCCTCCATCATCATGAGATGCCTTTCCATTATATATACGTATATAAAATTAATGAACTGCAACCATATATATTTTATCTGGTATGTAGTGTTCGTTGCGTTATTAGTTCCTTGGGCTACCATGAAATATTACCACAAATTGGGTGGCTATACACCATGAGGAGACGAGAAGTCTAAAATCAAGGTAGGTTCCTTTTGGAAGCTCTGAAGGAGAGTCTATCCCATGCCTCTTTCCTAGCTCCTGGGGGCTTCCAGCAATGCAAGTTCCTTGTGTTCTGGCGTTCCTTGGCTTGTAGGTGCATTGCTTCAATCTCTGCTGTGTCACCACATGGACTTCTTCCCTGGGTGTTTCTGAATCTTCTGTTTTTATAAGGATACTCATCATTGGATTTAGGGCCCATCTGGATCCAGTATGACCACATCTTAATTAAGACCCTATTTCTAAATAAGATCGTATCCTGAACTTCTGGGTGGATATGAATTTTTGGAGGGCACTATTCAACCCACTACATGTTGTATGATGTAATATATAATTTATTCATTTCCCTTACTGACAGACATTTAGGCAGTTTCCAATTTTTCACTGTTAGAATGTTGTAATAACATCTTTTGGATGACTCTTTACCTATATGTGTGTTTCCCTAGAGGATATATTTAGAAGCAGAATTTCTGATCCATCATAATAGAATATGGGTAACTTCAACTTTACAATGAACTATTGCCCAACTCTTCCCCAAAGAGATTGTATTACTTTTCCACCGACAACAATGGAGAGTTCCTGTTTTTCCTCCACATACTTGCCAACATCTAATTTTTAACTCTGCCAGTGTATTAGTTTGTTATTATTGCAAAACAAACAACTGCAAATATCAGTGTATAAAACAACGGGCATTTATTTATGGAATGAGTCTGTGGGACTCAGAGATGGCTGATCTGGGCTGGACTGGGCTCAGGGAGCTCAGCTGGATCGCCTATAGTCCCTGTTCCTGGGTCAGTGTCATAATCCTACTCCTTTAACAGACCAGAAACTTAGGACCCCAAAATAAGGTAACTCTTCTAAGGTTTCACAACACATGAGTAGTTACTTATAAACTGGATCTCCAGATAATGTTGAATGGAAGAAAATGCAAGTATTATTTTCATGTTCATGATTTTTAAGGGAATGCCTTAAGGATTTCACTACTAAGTATACAGTATTTTATATTTTGGCAGTTGGGTGTAATGGATTATTTGTATTATTTTATAGCAACTCTAAGACATTAGAAAACAACTTCTAAAAACTCAGTACTTAACAGTTTTGAGATTTTTGTATCTATATTCATACACAACACTGATCTCTATTTTTCCTTTTTCAGAATACATATTGAATTTAATTTTGAAATTAAGATTATGTTAGCCTCATAAAAAAACTTTGGGAGTTTTTCCTTGAATATTAGAATACTTTATATAAGATAGAGGTTATCTGGTCCTTGAAGGTGTGGTAATTGTGTATTTTTTTTTGCCATATATAAGTTTGGGTTATGTTAGATGCATAAAGATTATTAGGGTCAGGATTCTTATTTTTTCTTTTTACTTTCAATCTTTCAGGGACATTGTGCTTTAGATGTCTCTGTTATAAATAACACGTAGCTGCATTTTGTATTAGTTTTTCAATTTGAAAAGTCTATTTTCATTTACTGTGATTGTTAAAATATTAGGACTTATTCTTTATCTTAATTTATTCTTTTAATTTACCATGTGTTTTTTTTTTATTCTATTTTCCTTCTATTGATCAAGTTTTCTTATTCTCTTTTCTTCCATCTAGTGGTTTTGAAAGTTGCACATCATAGGTTTATTAGTGAATACTCCCCCCCCCCTTTTTTTTTTTTTTTACAAATAATCACTAACAAAGTCTATAGTTAGTTTTCCTGTCTTTGTCCCACTCAATACAAGGATCCTAAAATGTTTCTGGTTTCCTTCTCCAGTCTTGTAAGTATTGCCGTCATGTATTTTATTTTTTAAAAAATGTTTATTTATTTTTGAGAGAGGGAGACACAGCATGAGCAGGGTAGGGGTAGAGAGAGACACACACACAGAACCCAAAGCAGGCTCCAGGTTCTGAGCTGTCAGCACAGAACCCGACATGGGGCTCAAACCCACGAACTGCAAAATCATGACCTGAGCCGAAGTTGGATTCTCAACTGACTGAGCCACTAGGGTGCCCCTGCTCTCATGTATTTTAGTTCCATCTAGTTCTTAACCCCTCCCAAATTAGTCGCCATTGTTACAATAGTTTCTTGTACAACCAACACTTAAGATTTATCATCACATTTAATTTTTTTGGTCACAGATTTTTCTTGCTGCCCTTTCCTTTCTTCTATGTTCAATTTTCCTCTAGCTGGAGCAGATATATCCTTTAATAGCCTTCATAGTAAGGGTTAGGGAAAGGCAAGTTGTTAAATCCTTTTTTTTTTTTTTTTTTTAAATGTTTGTTTATTTTTGACAGAGAGAGAGGGAGACACAGAATCTGAAACAGGCTCCAGGCTCTGAGCTGTCAGCACAGAGCCCAACGCAGGGCTTGAACTCAGACTGAGATCATGACCTGAGCCGAAGTCGGACGCTCAACCGACTGAGCCACCCAGGCGCCCCTAAATCGTTTTTAAAGTTTATTTTGAGAGAGCGTGCCTATGCACACAAGTGGAAGAGGGGCAGAGAGAGAGGGAGACAACCCCAAGCAGGCTCTGTGCTGTCAGCATGGAGCCTGATGTGGGGCTTGATCTCATGAACCGTGAGATCACGACCTGAGCCAAAATCAGAAGTTGGATGCTTTAATCGACTGAGCCACGCAGGCGCTCCGTAAGCTGTTAAGTTTTAATTTGTCTGAAAGTATCTTTATTCTTACTCTCAACTAAACTAATATTTTAATTAGACCTAAAATGCTAAGTTGACCATTATTTTCTCTCAGCACTTTGAAGATCTTTTTCTACTTTTTCTGATACCTTTTGTGGTAGATGAGAAGGCAATTGTTAGTATAGCTGGTGTTCCTTGGTTTCCTCTCCATCACTGGTTTTAGCATGTTCCATTTGCTTTAATGTTTATTTTATTTATTTATTTATTTTTAGGCTTAATTCTTTTTTTTTTTTCTTCAACGTTTTTTATTTATTTTTTGGGAGAGAGAGAGACAGAGCATGAACGGGGGAGGGGCAGAGAGCGAGGGAGACACAGAATCGGAAACAGGCTCCAGGCTCCGAGCCATCAGCCCAGAGCCTGACGCGGGGCTCGAACTCCCGGACCGCGAGATCGTGACCTGGCTGAAGTCGGACGCTTAACCGACTGCGCCACCCAGGCGCCCCAATGTTTAACAATTTCTCCATGGTTTGTTTAGATATGGGTTGTTTTTATTTCTCCTGCTCAGGATATTGCGTACTTCTATATCAGGACTCTTTTGTCAGTTCTGAAAAATCGCAGCCATTACTTTGTTGAGTGCTTCACCTCCCATTCTCACCTTCTGAAACTGTCATTGAATAGGTATATACTGTTCTTTCCCATTCTGCCTTCCATATCTCCCAGCCATTCTCAGATCTCCCCATCTCTTCATTCTACATTCTGGGTGATCTGACCAGATCATCTAATTCACTAATTCTCATCTCAGCAGTTTAATCCAACCATTAAACAATTAACAACAACAACAACGAACATTTCATTTCCAGACATTCTCATTTGTTTTTTTTTTCGTATCCTGTTATTCCTGTCATATTCTTTCATCATGGTTTGATTCCTTTTTTTAATCTCTCAAGTAACTTATTTTAATATAAGTAAATTTATGGTCTCTTTCAGGTCAGGTTTTCTTGTGTTCTTGGAATTACAACTGTCTTCTTTGTTGGAGCTGTTGATTACCCTCAAAATTTATATTTTCACTGTGAGCACATCCTTACTGGGGCTTTTTTTTTTTTTTTTTAATTCCCTCAACAGGAATTTCCAAAGCCCTGTTTCTTGGTACAGAACAATTTTTGCATTGGCTTTTGTCAGGGTCCTACAGGTTTTAATGGCTCTGGACCACTGAATTTTGCTCACTCTCCTTTCACAGGAGAGTAGCCCTGTGAGACTAGGCTTTATGCAAGAGGCTCAATTCCAGCTGCCCGTGAACCCAAAGGCACAATTTCTGACTCAAGTAGGTATTAAAACCCCAGGCACCAAGGCTTATTTCTGTGGTGTCAGTTCTACTTATGACTATGGTTTTGAACTGTTGTTACTGGCACTAAAACAAAACTGGATTTCTCTTTTATTCTTATTAAGGCTATGATTACATTTTTTTGTTGTTCTGAATACTTCATCTTATATTGGAAGGGCAGGGTTCATTCATATCAGCTGTCTTTCATGTTGGTGGGATCCCAAGGGAGCCTTCTCAAGACCTAACCTACATTTACTGTTGTGCCTATAACATAATATTTACTTTATTCATATGTATGTTATTACCCATATATATTTTGGATATACTTTATCTATCTACACACATATACATATACATATTATTATATACAACATGTATAGGTACCACAGTCTATGATTTCCAGGTGCTGTGAAGGGATCTGGAATTGTATGATATAAAGACTAGAAAATGATTGGAAGAAGAATAGTCAACGACAGGAGGCAAAACAAATATCTAAGGGAAAGGAATAGAATAGCATATTTAAGCCTAATTACTCCTGTTCTCACAACCTAGATTTCATAAATGTGGCCAAGAAATTGGCCACATTTGTTTACCTCTCTGCAACGTTCCACTCTCTCACTTCCAATTTTAATCCTTCTGATTCTCCTTACTTTGGGGACATTCCTTCGGTAGTTCTGATTCCTCCATCTATCCCCTAGCTGTTTTTCCTCTACTTGCTTCACTGGTTTTAGCTATCAGATGTACACCAAGGTCTCCAATAGTTACATCTCTAATCCTGATCTCTTAAATTCTACATTACTGTCTGCTGAATGTTTCCTCCTACTGGCATCATAAACTTGGCATATGTCTCAAACTGATTATATCTTCTTTCTCTGTTCCCTGCTAACGATGCTCCCTTATCTTAGTTAATGGTACCTGCCTCTTCCAATCCCCTGGTAGCCAATCAGTTGGCAAATGTTGAAGATTCAAGAAGATACATACAGTCTCTTCTCTGGTCCCTACTTTCCAGCTAGTTATCTAATTCAGGGCTCCATTATTTCTTAGACTATTGTAATAACTTTCTAGCTGGTCCTTCTCTTCCCTTTGACCTTAAACATTATTGTAGTCGAACATTTCTAAGATACAGACTTATCACTCCACAACCTATAAATTATGACTTAAACACCTTAATTTCACATTTAAGACCTATAATTTGGCTGCAATCTACTTTTACAACTTATTTCCCTTTATCATTGAGTATCCTTTGTCCCAGCTAAACTACATTACTTAGAATTCCTGGTAATATGCTCTGAATAGTCTGTCTCAAGAGTGCTTTATATCATGCAAATTCCTCTCTCTGGAATGTTTCTCCCCACCAGACTTCCAAATCCCTCATAAAGCTTTTGGGTTTGTTTTCGTTTTTTTTTTTGTTTTTTTTTTTGTCCCCTTGGTGGAAGTCATCTTGCCATCTGCTGAACTGCAAAAGTACTTTAAACCTCTCACAAAGCTCTTACAGTACCCTTCAAAATGTGTTTAAGTCTCTGTCTTAACTTTTCAGTGAAATGACATAGTAGTGGCAGTGGCTAAGAGCATGGTGATCGAAGCTAGTGAGGTGGGTGTGAATCATGGCTATGCCATGAATCATTGGCTATGCCAGTAAGCTAATTTGGAAAAAGTTATTTTACTTCTCTGTACTTCAGTTCTCTCCTGTGTAATATGAGGAAAATAAAAGCACATACCACGTGGGGTTGCTGTGAGGATTAAATGAGTTTATACAAAGTGCACAGAACAGTAGCAAGTACATAGTAGCCACTTAATAAACATTAGTTAATACAAATTGTACTAGATAATTCCAGGCACTGTAACAGCCAAGTATAAGCAGTACAGAAATGGTGCTATAAGACTTCAGATGAGAGATCACGGTAAGAGAAATTTGTAAGAAAATACTTTAGGAAAGAGTGACTCTCCAATGAAGTAGTATTTAAATTTTTTTTTTTTTTTTTTTTTTTTAGCATTTATTTATTTTTGAGAGACAGAGAGAGGCAGAGCATGAGCAGGGGAGAGGGGGAGAGAGAGAGAGATACAGAATCCGAACCAGGGTCCAGGCTCTGAGCTGTTTGTTAGCACAGAGCCCGGCGTGGGGCTCGGACTCATGAACTGCAAGACCATGACCTGAGCTGAAGTCGGACGCTCAACCGACTGAGCCACCCAGGTGCCCCTGAAGTAGTATTTTAAAATGATTAATCTGAGAAAAGCCAACAGGATGAACTGATAGGGTAATGGTCAAGAAACTATTACCAGTCATGAAATAATGAGATACTGGACTAAGGAGGGCTGGCCATGAGGGATTTCAAAGGGAGATACAAAAACAGAGAGATAACAAAGCCAGAATAAATTGGGTTACAAACACAGGAAGAAGTTAAAGAAAACAGATATAAAATCTTGAGTCTATGGTACTGGTAGACTAAGGTACAAGTACAGATTTGAGAAAGTCAGGAGACTTAAGTTCTGTTTTAGATGTATTGATTGAAGGTGCACTGTGTGTGATGATACAGCAAGGTTCTGTAGGCAGCTATAAAAGAAAGGTGAGAGGTTTTAAAGATGGAAATTGCGGAGTCTTCAGAATGGAGTTGATGGCCGAAAATGGAGACATACATGAACTGGCAGGAGTAAAGAGGAAAGATGAGCAGAGGACTACGGAGTACAGTTTGTAAGGAAATTCATCACTGCCTTTCTGCAATTTTGAATGTCTCTAACAAAGTTAACAGCCCAGTTATCAAAAACTGTCAAAGAAGGTTCTCATGGGAGACACAGTAAACTTAGTCAGTGAGAACACCAAGTAAAATCTGTCCCTCTAGTCAGAATGTGAATTTCGGGAGAGCAGGGCTTACTATGTTCTCAAATGGAGCCCGAGGGCTTAGTTCATGCCTTGCACCTAGTAGTCAATAGATTAGAATCCGATGAATTAATCAGTGAATAAGAAGTATTGAAAAATATGCTTGTGGGTAAAATGATTCAATATAATAGTTAGGATAATGTGTAAATATTAAGCAAGATGTCAGAATTAGAGGTACAAAGTTCTTGGAAGTATATACATTTTGAATTGAGCAAATGTATTTCATAAGTTAGAAGGAATATGTATCATTTATTAGAATAAGCTTAACTTTCTTTTTCTGTCACACACCTGCATTTATCAGTAAGAGAATCCAAAAACACTTATGTAGCTGGTTCTGTGAGCTCAGTGAAATAAGTCCTAGCTCTCCGACCTTTTTGGTGAAGAGCTTCATTTTTTATTCAAATCAAAGAAGATATAAGTGTGCTATCTTCTAATCAAAATTCCAGTTTTAGTTGGTACCTTTACTTACTGAGGCTTGCTAATGACCTCAAAATTCTGAAACTATTTCATAATCTTATTGTCATTGGACAGTTTTTCATCTGTGCAGGTATAAGGAGATATGAATATTAAGGTTTTTAGAATTGTTGAATCACTATTTGTACACCTGAAACTAATATAACACTGTATGGTAACTATACTGGAATTAAAAAAAAAAGGATTTTAGGAGTATATAGAGGACAATGCCAATTTAACAAGTTTTAGTCAGTAATATAGGAACAGACTGAGCCACCCAGGTGCCCCTACATTGAGTGCTTTTAAAGATATTATGACTTAATGGCTACTTGAAAGAACAGATTTTTCAACTTTTTAAGGGGAAGAGATTACCTGGGTTTTTGGTAATATATGGAGATAAGTTTAAAGGCTTTTCTAGATGATATACTGTAATATCGATGGTTCTCTTTGTCCCTTCAAGTTGCACTAATAAGGAGATGATAAACTGCAAATTTGTTAACTTCATTTGCCATATTGCATAGAGCCTGACCTTTGATCAAACAAACTGGAGGAGGAAGGTCACTATTACGTGGTTAATAGACGTTACACTAAAATTCCTGCTTAAGTCTACATGAATTACATAAAAATTAAAATATTATTTTTAATTGGGCTGTCCAAGTTAACTAGAAGCATTTAGAATCATAAAGTATTCACTCAATTATTTATGATTGTTATATGCTCCAAAGCCAACTGTTTTTTGTTTTTTAAATTGTTTAAATGTTTTATTTTTGAGACAGAGAGATAGACAGACAGAGTAGGGAAGGGGCAGAGACAGACGGGGAGACACAGAATCTGAAGCAGGCTCCAGGCTCTGAGCTGTCAGCACAGAGCCTGATGAGGGGCTCGAATTCACAAACCGTGAGAATATGACCTGAGCTGAAGTCAGACACTTAACTGACTGAGCCACCCAGGCGTCCCCAAAGCAACTGTTTTAATGAAGAAAATAATGATAAAGAAACACCCTGGTAATCTGATTGTAAGACAATCAGGCATGTGGATCAAATACACTATAGTCTGAATGGGTAATTAGACTGTAATACTTCCAAAGAAAGAAGTACATTAAAGTCTATAAAAAACTTTTTAAAATTGCATAGCTATTACGTTGTTATAATTTTGGAAAAATGATTTTTATTTGATAAAAACTTACTTAAAATGTCAAAGAAAGAAATGTATGCCATCCCATGCTCTGAATGTATTAATGATAAAATATAAATACTTCTAAAATTTTAAAAATTAAAAAAGAACTGTTTGAGCTTCAGATTTCCTTAATTAGCTCTAAGTTAAATTACACTTACTAAGTATAACCATGCTTAGTTGAATCAAATTCAGTTATGAAAGGTCTATAATATAATGGCCACCATCCTATTAAAGGCAGTATGGTGTAATGGTCAAGAGTAAAAGTACTGGGATCAGACAGACGGCCTTTTGAATCGATGTTTCCCCTAATTACTAACTATATAAACTTGTGCAAAAGTATAACTACTTTAAGCTTCAGCTAACTCCTTAGGAAATGGAAGATAATAATAGTACCCTATAGAGTTGATTTAAGGCTTGAGGTAGTTCCTGTATAATGCCTATTATATAATAAATGATCAACAAACATTAACTGCTATTACTATATCATTGTGAAGGGAGCGACCTGCTCTTTTACTGAAACTGCTTTAATTGATACTTTTAGAATATAATTTGGGGCTCTAGAGAAAATAATTTAGTATAGTAAATGGACATCAAAAACTTAGGGCTTCCTTAAAATGGCTAACCAGTTATGTGGATTACCACTGTGGCTGGAAAATAACAATTATATATGTCTATATAAAAGCTTTGAAGAACTCACAAGATAATAAGGATTTTTCTATCTAAAATTTAAGGAAAGGCAAAAACCTAGTTTAACAGTGCCTGAAATTTTAGGAGACAGAAATTCCAGAGTCCATACAAGGAGGGAAGTCTAATAGAATCTTCTCCTCTTAATAAAACTGGGATTTCGATTAAGGATTCCATCCTCAGTTCAAGGCAGATAAGAAAAAACTTCACTACACACCTCCCATCAACGTGGGATTATAAAGAAAGGTTTTTTTTCCAAAGGCTGAGCACCTTAGGATGATCCGGAGAATTTATAACCATGAGCTGGCTCTCACCAGGATTTATAGTCCAAATTTATTACTTGGGCAGTCCAAAAAAGCCGCAAGTCCTGAATTCAGTTTGAAGTGATGCTATGTTAGTGGTGTTACCATCACCAGATGCCTGGAAGGAAGTACATTCGTTCAAGGCCTCAAAGAGTTCAATACATATATTTTATTTATTTATTTTGAAAGAGAGAGAGCACAAGTAGGGGAGGGGCAGAGAGAGGGAGAGGGAGAGACATAGAATCCCAAGCAGAGAATCCCATGCTGTCAAGTGCGGAGCTCAATGCAGAGATCAAACTCATGAGCCAGGATCATGACCTGAGCCGAAGTCGGACACCTTAACCAACCGAATCACCTAGATGCCCCAAGAGTTCAATATTTTTTAAAGAAAGATGAACTCCCAACAATAAGAATAATGGAAAAAAAACCAAAACAAACCACTAGGCATGAGTGAGAACTTGCAGAAACAACAGATAGAAGGTAAAGACCCACAAAAACTTTATATGTTAGAATTATCAGAAGATTGGAATTGTCATACAAAGATTATAAAACAACCATGTTTAGGATGTTTAAAGAAATAATCAGTGTGAAAATACCCACAGGGATTCAAAAACTATGTATATTTACCAAAAAGACTAGAAAGAGTACCATGTAGAGCCTCTAATATTAAAATTCTTCAAGTTGAAATATAAAACTCAGGATAAACTTATGTTAGGTCACAAAACAAGTGTCAATAAATTTAAAAATATTAAAATGACACAAAGTATCTTTTTCAATCACCAGGAATGAAACCAGAAATCACTAACAAGAGGAAAACTAGAAAACTCACAGGTATGTAGAAATTAAACAACATATAGGGTCAAAAAAAAAAAAATAAGGGAAATTAGAAAATACTTAGAGATAATGAAAATGAAATTAAAACATGGGATGGAATGAATACTGTGCTCAGAAGGAAATTTATGCAGTAAATGCCTACATTTTTTAAATGTTTATTTATTTTTGAGAGAGAGAGCCTGCGAGCATGAGCGGGAAAGTGGGGCAGAGAGAGTGGGAGACACAGAATCTGAAGCAGGCTCCAGACTCTGAGCTGTCAGCACCCAGCCCCACATGGGGCTTGAACTCACGGACCACGAGACAATGACCTGAGCCAAAGTCAGATGCTGACTGACTGAACCACCCAGGTGCCCAGTAAATGCCTACATTGATAAAGAAAAAAAAACTCAAATCAATAATTTAAACTTTATATCTGAAGGCTAGAAAAAGCAGCTAATATTTAACCCAAAACTAGCAAAAGAGATAATTAAAATGAAACAGAATAAGAAAGAAACAGAATCACTGAAACAAGAAGTTTGTTCTTAATAAGATCATCAAAAACATTTTTCAATGCCTTAGCTAGACTGGCAATAAAAAAGAGAGGTGATACAAATAAAATCAGAAATTAAAGTCGCGACATTACTACTAACCTTTCAGAAATCCAAACAAGTTTTAGAGATTACTAACAATAATTGTCAACAAATTAAATAAACTAGATGAAATAGCAAACCCCTAGAAATACACAAACTTCTAAAACTGAAGAAGAAATAGAGGATTTGAACAGACTTATAACAATAAAGATATTGAACGAGTTAAAAATAAAAACAAAACTCCACACTAAGAAAGTCCAGAACCAGATGATTTCACTGGTAAATTCCACTAAAGAAGAATTATGATCAATGTTTCTCAAACTCTTCCAAAAACACTGAAGAAGAGGGAATGTTTCCTAACAAATTCTATAAAGCCAATATTACCCCGATTCTAAAGCCAGACAAAGATATCACAAGAAAACTACAGACCAATATACCTTTTGAATATTGATGCAGAAATCTTCAATGGTATACTAGCAAGCCAACTAAAAATGTAAAAAAAAAACCCACAAAAACCCCATGATCATATATCAATTGATGCAGAAAAAGCATTTGACAAAATTCAACACCCTTTCAAGACAAAAACACTTAAGCTAGAAATAGAATGAAATTAATTCAATGTAATAAAGGTCCTATGTGGACAAAAACACAGCTAACATCATATACTATGGTAAGACTAAAAGCTTTCCCCCCTGAGATCAGGAACAAGACCAGGATGCCGACTTTTGCCACTTCTATTCAGTCTAGGACTAGAAGTTAAAAAAAATTTTTTTTTTCAACGTTTATTTATTTTTGGGACAGAGAGAGACAGAGCATGAACGGGGGAGGGGCAGAGAGAGAGGGAGACACAGAATCGGAAACAGGCTCTAGGCTCTGAGCCATCAGCCCAGAGCCTGACGCGGGGCTCGAACTCACGGACCACGAGATCGTGACCTGGCTGAAGTCGGACGCTTAACCGACTGCGCCACCCAGGCGCCCCAAGGACTAGAAGTTTTAAAGCAACTAGGTAAGAAAAAAATAAAAGACATTCAAGTTGTAAAGGAGGAAGTAAAATTATGTTTTTCAGATGACATCATCTTACACGTAGAAAACTGCAAAGATCCCACAAAAGAACTGTTAGAACTAATAAATGAATTCAGCGATGTTGTAGGATATGAAAATCAATACACAAATTCAGTTGTAGTTCTATACACAAATAATGAACAATCTTGAAAAGGATAGTATGAAAATAATTCCATTTGCAAAAAGCATCAAAAAGAATAAAATACTTAGGAATTAACCTAACCAAACAGGTGAAAGACGTGTGCAGTGAGAAGTATAAAACATGGTTGAAAGGAACTAGAGCAGACATAAATAGATAGACATTCCATGTTCACAGATTATAAGACCTAATATTGTTAGATGTGAATATTACCTAAAGCAAACACAGATTCAGTCCAATCTCCAGCAAAATCCCAAGTACGATATTGTACAGAAATAGGAAAATCCATCCTAAAGTTTATATAGAATCTCAAGGGAGCCCAAACAGCCAAAACAGTCAGAAAAACAAGAAGAAAGCTGGAGGATTCACACTTCCTGATTTCAGAACTCACTACAAAGCTGCAGTAATCAAAACAGTGCGGAGTACTGGCAAAAGGCAGACATACAGACCAGACCAATGCAACAGAATAGAGAGCCCTAAAACAAACCCTCACATATATGGTCAAATGATTTTTGACAAGGATGCTAAGACACCCTTGGGGAAAGGACAGTCTTTTCAACAAACTGCTAATATTATACATACACATGCAAAAGAATGGAGCAATACTCCTAACTCACACAATATACCCAAGTTAATGCAAAATGGATCGATAACTGAATATAAGAACTAAAACCATAACGTTTATAGAGGAAAACAAATGGGTAAAATCCACTAGCTTGAATCTGACAATAGACTATAGAGCTGTGATACCAAAAGCAACAAATGAAGGAGATAAACTGAACTTGAAAATTAAAAACTTTTGTTATTAAAGGACATATTTAAGAAAGTGAGAAGAAAACCTACAGAATGGTAGAGAAAATATTTGTGAATTATATCTGATAAGAGTCTAACATGCAGAATACACAATAAACTTAATAACAAAAGATAAACAATCTGATTCAAAAAAAGGGCAGATCTCCAAAGAGGACACACAAATATCAGCAAGTAGACGAAAAGACGCTCAATATCATTAGTCATTAGGGGAATGCAAATCAAAACCACAATGAGATACCAGTGAACTTAGGATGGCTATAGCAACAACAAGAACGGAAAATAACAAGTGTTGATGAGGATATGTGAAACTGGAATGAATCTTCATCCATTGCTGGTGAGAATGTAAAATGGTTCAGCTGCTGTGGAAAACAGCTTGGGGAGTCCTGAAAAAGCTAAACACGTAATTATGATATGTCTTAGCAATTCCACTTGGATATGTACTTAAAGAAACTGAAAACAGGTACTCAAATACAGGTGTAATCATGTTCATAGCAGCACCATTCATGGCATCCAAAAGGTAGACTCAGCCCAAATGTCTATTAGTTGATGAACGGGTAAACAAACTGTGGTGTGTGTGTATGTGTGTATAAAATGGAGTATTATTCAGCCACAAAAAGTAAAGTACTGGTATATGCTACAGTGTGGATAAACACATTGCTAAGTGAACATGCTATGTGAAAGAAGCCGTAAGCAACAGGTCGCCCACTTTATAATTCCACAGAGACAGGATACAGGTTGGTGGTTGCTCAGGGCTGGTATGGGAAAAGGGGCAGGGAGTGGAGAGCAACTCCTTAATGGGTATAGAGTTTCCCTCTGGAATGATAAAATGTTCTGAAGCTAAAAAGAGGTGGTGGTTAGTACAATAATGTACTAAATGCTAATGAATTACCCACTTTTAAAAGGTTAATTTTATGTTACGTGAATTTCTCAATTTAAAAAATTATTTAAAAAAAAAACCACACTGGGTCACCCATTAGAAGAGCTAGAATGAAGAGAAGACATCCCATCCCAAGTGCTGGCAGGGACGTGGAGCAACAAGAACACTCATAAGCTAATGGTGGACATGCTAAGTTGGTTATAGTTACTAAAGAAAACAGGGATTATCTACTAGAGCTGAACATGTACACCCTGGCGCTACGTCTACAACGTGCTCAAGAGACAGTTTTATGTTTTTTTTTTTTTTTTTTTTACTTGAGAGAGAGAGAAAAAAAGAGGGAACGAATGTGAGCGGGAGTGGGGGGGGGGCGGCGGGCAGAGGGAGAGAGGGAGAGTGGGAGAGAGTATCCTAAGCAGGCTCCACGCTCAGCACGGAGCCCAAAGTGGCACTCGATCCCATGACCCTGGAATCATCATGATCTGAGCCAAAATCAAAAGTCAGATGCTGAACTAACTGAACCACCCAGGTGGCCCTCAGTAAATGCTTACTGATTGAACTAATGAAGTACCCACTCTTTTTTTTTAGGTACTGGAACATAAAAATGAGAAGACATAGTTTTCTTTCCTAATAAAGAGACACATAAATACTTACAGTACAATATATTGTGGAGGACAGACAGCATATTGGTTTTGGAATCAGACCATTTGAGTCTCAGCTCCATGATTTACTAGTTAGCTATGATTATAGGCAAGTCTGATTTTTATTTCTGTATCATTTCTGGAATTTTTTTCCTTTCTACTCTCACTCTAATTTCAGTCGATCGCTGCTAGAGTCATTTATAAAGCAGCACATCAACACCCTACTCCTTCCAGCTCATAATCCAGTTTCCCCACTACATAAAAAATAAAATCTAAGTTTCTTAGCCTAGCATTCAAAGACTTCTACGTTTTGTTACCTACCTGTCTTTCTAGCCTTCTCTTATAGTATACCCCCGCCATATTTTAGGAGCTACATACATGACCTAACACCTACCTTGAGCATGCTTTGAAATGTCTTGCCTTTGTATCTTTGTTCAACATGTCTTCTAAGAATTCACTGTCTTTTCTTTGAGAAGAGGAATTTGCTACTTCATCTAGGTTATTTAACTTGTTGACAATTAGTGACCTCTAAAAATTGTCTGGATTTCTGAAAGATTGGTAGTAATGTTGCCACTTTAATTTCTGATTTTACTCGCATAACCTTTTTTTCCTTGCCAGTCTAGCTAAGGTTTTTTTCAGTTTTGATGATCTTACTAAGAACCAACTTTTTGTTTCAGTGATTCTGTTGCTTTTCTATCTCTGTTTCATTTTAATTATTTCGTTTGCTAGTTTTGGGTTAAATATCAGTTTCTTTTTCCAGCCTTCAGATATAAAGTTTAAATTATTGATTTGACATTTTTTTTTTTTTTATCAGTTTAGGCATTTACTGGGCGCCGGGTGGTTCAGTTGGTTAAGCATCTGACATTGGCTCAGATCATGCATGGTCTGTGAGTTCAAGCCCCGTGTGGGGCTCTGTGCTGACAGCTCAGAGCCTGGAGCTTGCTTCAGATTCTGTGTCTTCCTCTCTCTGTGCCCCTCCCCTGCTCGTGCTCTGTCTCTGTCTCTCAAAAATAATTAAAAAAAAAAAAAACGTCCTCTATATGTAATACAGATTACACATGGAAGAGAATAAACTGATCATGTTTAGAGAGTAGTCTGATCCATATCACAAATGAGTAAGTTAAAATTCAAAGCATAACTTTGGCCTCCTGGGTATTTTATTTAGGTAAAAGAAATGATTATTTCCTCTATGGTACCCATATTGTTCTATCAGAATATCTCCTTAAAAGACTGACACTGGAAAACTGCTTTTCCGGTCTAGCAACTTGAATCTAATTCAGAATCAAAGTAAGTTAGCGCTGCCCCTATGATTCTTAGTTGAGAATATGGTGAGATACTCCCAGGAACTTCAAAATAATGGAAATTAGATTGTCCTTTGAAAGGTAAACACATAGAGGATAAGAGCAAGTAATGGATACTCAGTGATGGAGTAAGTAAATTAGAGGAATCAGTTTAATTGAACTCAATTCAATTCAATTAACATTTACCCTATAGACAGACACTACCATGAATATAAAAAGAGCATGAACTCCACTATCGGGAGGTTCATGGTATAGTAAAGAAGGAAAATAGTGACCAGTAACTCTAATACCAGAATCATATTTCAGTTTCTTCCTAAAAAAGTTACTTACGTTATTAATAAGCCTGGATGCAAGAGAAATAATATAACACAAAAACTAAACCCTGTACTATATATACAACACAGAAAAAAAATCACTACATTATAAAAGGGAGATCAGAAACAAATGTGGATTTTTAAAAACTCTCTCTCCATAGGTGTACCTCACTATATTTCAAATATCAAAATTTTACTTTTGGAAAGCAGTTAGTGTACTATGATTGGTCTTTTCTATTACCTCCTTCCCACTACAAAACACAAATCCTTTTATTTCAGTATTTTATATAACATCATAATCCTACTAAGACAGAAACTGTTTATTTAGAGACAGAGGGAAAAAAACAGGAAATAGTATTCAGCTAATCAGTAATATCATGTCTGACTAGAACAAGTAACATCTTTACTGTTAGGAAGTGGAAAGCATTCTCAGATTTCAAAGCAACATCGATGTGATAAGATTCGAGGCAGAGGAGAGCAGGTGGTGTGGTAGCAGTCATTAATTATAAGATGCCCAGGCTTAACAAAAGTCCTACCTTAAAGACTTAATTATCAATAATATCTTGGCATTCTTCAAACTGATTGTAAACTGCTTCCATTATAGGAAGTTTCTAAGAAGAAATTAAATTTGTAACTAAAAAGTTAAATAGCCATCACAAGAGAAACGATTAAAAAAATCTTCCTCAGCTTTCTGTGAAATACAGTTCCTGAAAGACATTTTGAAACTAAGGCGTTACAGAGTATTTATTCATCAGTAGAATAAAACATGCTGGGAAGTACCCATTTTAACCACAATCCATTAACTCTCAGAAAATGGTCTACTTAAGATTTAAAAAATTTACTGAAGGGCTACGACGTATATATTTCATTTATTCTCATAGGATTTTTGGTTTACTCACACATACTTGAATGTGTGCATGAACGTGATGCATACGAACTGATACAAAAACCTCATGTAGGTATTTTCGTTCAAACAGAGGGACAGTTTATTTTGTGCTTTCACTTTACCCTAGTCTGTAAAACTCTGAGGTCAAGACTGTGATTGTTTTATCTTTTCCCACTCAGAAAATACTTCTATAACAAGATGAGTTACTAAGAATTTAAAAAATAGCCAGTTATTAAATCCATCACTAAAAATTATATAAACGTATAATGAATTGAATTATTCTACCAAAGGTAAACCCCAAAACTCATCACTTCCTATGTTACTGTACTTTGTTACTACTAAGCCCTTGAGAATATTCACATCTATGGTTTCTACACGGTAAAAATATTATGTGATGATATACTACTATTGCACATCTCTTCCTAAGTCCACTTTCAAGTGATTTCATGTTGATAACTTCAAATCAGCTATAATGGGAGTAATTATCACTGAAATTGGCAAATGCTACAAACTGAGGCTTTCTCCCTCTAAGAATCACTTCTTTTATGTTTAGTATTTACTTTTGAGAGCACGAGAGAAAAAGGGTGTGAGTGGGAGAGAGGCAGAGAGAGAGAGACACAGAATCCGAAGCAGGCTCCAGGCTCTAAGCTGTCAGCACAGAGCCTGACATGGGGCTCAAACTCCTGAACAGTGAGATCATGACCTGAGCCAAAGTCAGGCACCTAACCAACTGAACCACCCAGGCGCCCCTAAAGAATCAAGTTTTAAAAATTTACCACGTACCACTCCCATGGATCATTCTAAAATTTTGATGATGATGGCTTAACATGAGTAACACTAAAATACTTGAAAAACTACTCCCCGAAAAATCATTAGTGACACATAAGGGTTATCTTAAATGGTACTCAGTTATAAATTAGATCATTCTAGAATACTGCATAATATAAATGACCATTCTTATTTCATAAAGAAGGATAAACCATTCATCTTTAACTGATTGCTATGACCAGACTTTCTGTTCTTACTATGTTTTGTTTACTCAATTTTCTTTACTCACCATAACTCTTTTTTCAAAATATAAATATTTGTATATATGGATTAACGTGAAACTGAGGAGGGCAGACATGTATCTTAGAACTTCAGGGTTTTTCCTAGGTGCCTTACCTCCACAGGGTGAGGAAGAGGATGGATGGATGGGACTAGCGTCCCTCATTTTGACATTAATCAGAGAAGCTCAGCTTTTTGTATCTTTCTTGCATATATTGAGGCTCTATGTACAACGTCATTAGAAAAAAGGGAGGGAGAGAGGGCAGAAGAAAGGAAGGAACAAAGCCACTGTTTTAGAAAAGAATGTGTTTATGTGTGTGCATGCATGTGCATATGAAAGGTGTGTTTGTGTTTTATGAGGGATAGCTGTAGGTAGATTGGGACATTTATGGTTAAAACATTAGAGCATTTTAATTGAATTATATGCATTGTGTATTATACACACACACACACACACACACACACACACACACACACACACACCCCTAATTAAAATTGTCATTTGAGACTTCTTTTAATTCTTTTGTTTCAATGTTTATTTATTTTTGAGAGACAGAGAGGGACAGAGCATTAGCAGGGGAGGGGCAGAGAGAGAGGGAGACACAGAACCCAAAGCAGACTCCAGGATCTGAGCTGTCAGCACACAGCCCGACACAGGGCTTGAACCCATAAACTGTGAGATCATGACCTGAGTCGAAGTCAGACAGACACTTAACTGACTGAGCCACCCAGGCACCCCTGAGACTTCTGAAATTTTTTTGGGGGGGTTGAAATACATCAAATTTATTTACACCCATGAGTGCATAATGATGCTTTAAAAATTTAAACTGATAGGTCACTGTTGGGATGATATTAGAGAACTCAATTTACTTTTTTAAATACCTACTTTCCTTTATTTCTAGGCAACTAAATAGATTTATACTGCCATTTTGTAACTTTTTAAAAATTTATTTACTTTTTAATTTACATCCAAGTTAGTTAGCATATAGTGCAACAATGATTTCAGCAGATTCCTTAATGCCCCTTACCCGTTTAGCCCATCCCCCCTCCCACAACCCCTCCAGCAACCCTCGTATTGTTCTCTATATTTAAGAGTCTCTTATGTTTTGTCCCCCTCCCTGCTTTTATATTCTTTTTGCTTCCCTTCCCTTATGTTCATCTGTTTTGTATCTTAAAGTCCCCATAGGAGTGAAGTCATATATTTGTCTTTCTCTAATTTCGCTTAGCATAATACCCTCTAGTTCCATCCACGTAGTTGCAAATGGCAAGATTTCATTCTTCTGGATTGCAGAGTAATACTCCATTGTGTATTACACACACACACCACATCTTTACCCATTCATCCATCGGGTTCTTCCTATACTTTGGCTATTGTCGATAGTGCTGCTATAAACACTGGGGTGCATGTGCCCCTTCGAAACAGCACACATGTATCTCTTGGATAAATACCTAGTAGTGCAATTGCTGGGTTGTAGGGTAGTTCTATTTTTAGTTTTTTGAGGAACCTCCATACTGTTTTCCAGTGCGGCTGCACCAGTTTGCATTCCCACCAGCAGTGCCAAAGAGATCCTCTTTCTCTGCATCCTCGCCAACATCTGTTGTTGCCTGAGCTGTTATTGTTAGCCATTCTGACAGTTGTGAGGTGGTATCTCGTTGTGGTTTTGACTTGTATTTCCCTGATGATGAGTGATGTTGTACATTTTTTCATGTGTTGGTTGGCCATCTGGATGTCTTCTTTGGAGAAGTATCTATTCACATCTTTTGCCCTTTTTTTCACTGGATTATATGTTTTTTGGGTGTTGAGTTTGATAAGTTCTTTATAGATTTTGGCTACTAACCCTTTATCTGATATGTCATTTTATCGGATATGTCTTCTCCCATTTCATTGGTTGCCTTTTAGTTTTGCTGATTGTTTCCTTTGCTGTGCAGAAACTTTTTATTTTGATAGTTTATTTTTACTTTGGTTTCCTTTGCCTCTGGAGATGTGTTGAATAAGAAATCACTGTGGCCAAGGTCAAAGAGGTTTTTGCCTGCTTTCTCCTCGAGGAGTTTTGATGGCTTCCCACCTTACGTTTAGGTCTTTCATCCATTTTGAGTTTATTTTTGTGTATGGTGTAAGAAAGTGGTCCAGGTTCATTTTTCTGCACGTTGCTGTCCAGTTTTCCCAGCATCATTTGCTGAAGAGACTGTCTTTATTCCATTGGATATTCGTTCCTGCTTTGTCAAAGATTAGTTGGTCATACATTTGTGGGTCCATTTCTGGGTTCTCTATTATGTTCCATTGATCTGAGTGTCTGATTTTGTGCCACGAGACCTCTAAATTAAATTTTAAAATTACAGAGTATATTTATTAATCTATTTAAAAAATTTTTTTTAATGTTTTTATTTTTGAGAGACACACACACACACACACACACACACACACACACACACACACAGAGTGAGTGGGGGAGGGGCAGAGAGAGAGAGAGAGGGAGACACAGAATCCAAAGCGGGCTCCAGGCTCCAAGCTGTCAGCCCAGAGCCCGACTCAGGACTCGAACTCCCTAACCGTGAGATCATGACCTGAGCTGAGGTCGGACACCCAACTGACTGAGCCACCCAGTCACCCCTTTATTAATCTACTTTAGAGGGAAGAAGAAAACAATCTAAATTTTGAATCTTCCCAGTTACATTGTATTTGTATTAATTACAATAATTATATAAATTATTTAAAAATAATTTCATGTGTGGTATTATATCATTTGTAAAATAAGGGCAACAATATTTCTCCAAATGCACAGAAACAGACAACACTTGGCAGATAAATAAAATGAAAAGTTCCTGAAAAACTAAATTTTTAGACAACAAAAAAGTGCTGACTGGAATACTTAGTGTCTCTTCAAAAATATGGCCAAACACCTTTCAAACTAAATAGACTTCCAAATGTGAAAAGGGAAAATAAATAAATGCACTGATTTAAATTACTAGGAATACATTTACTTTTAGAGACCTTTCCCCCCCTAGAGCAAGTAAATCAATCAAGTAGTAAAGTGCAGTAATAACTATAAGACAAGGGTCCAAGAAAGATGAAATACTGGCTGCACAGAAGCTGTGTGTTCCACAGACTCTGTTTTCTTTGAGGTCTTCAATCCCAGTACTGACCAGACCCATCTAGCTTAGCTTGTGAAATCTGACAAGGGTACAGCCCATGGCAGTAAGGATGCAGGATAGTGATTTTCTTTCTTATTTTATTCATTGCAGCCGAAGGGAGAGAGATAACGAGAACAGGAACGGAATCCAGGTCTCCTACATGAAACACTGCAGACCATCACTATGGGTCTGGGGCGGGGGGGGGGGGGGGGGGGGGGAGGGGGAAGCAACCATTTTATTTTAAAAGATTTATTTGTTATAAGATTTATGGTAGAAAATTACTTGGTTTTGCTTACCCAATGACTCATCAAAACCTCTTTTTTATTGATCGTGTATCTGAATGGCTATTTTAACAAAAAATGTTTGACACCTGCTTATTTAAAATATTTTACCATATTGTTTCAGGAATTGAAAAAAAATGAGCATCACCACCTTAATTTATAATGCCAAGTAATTATAAAATAATCTGAAATAACTCTAAACATTTTTGCCTTTTGTTTCATATTCCTACTCTTTGGAAATTTTTCATCTTGTACTTATTGCTACAAAGCGCTCTAGGCACTATCACTAATGAAAGCTCTGGCAAATTCAGGGAGAAATTACCGGGGTTTGACCCTTCCACGAGCTTAAGAAGGTTAAGAAATTCCATGGATGGCTTAATGCTAAATTTATTTATACTGCTTAAGTGATGTACAGTTCCTGATATGTCTGTGGTTTGGGCCCTAAAAAATTGTTACTGAATATGATTCAAGGATATATATCACAGTGGTCCCCCCAAACCAATCATCCTTTGTAAAATGGATAAAACATTGTTAATTTAGGGTTCTTGTGAGGATTAAATAAGCTACTCCATATACAGCACAGAGAACAATATCTGGTACTCAAAAGAGGTTAGAAATGTGGATGATGATGATAAAAATTTTGTATTAACCCTATTTGACATGGAATCATCAGTAAAATAACCAGCTAGCCTTCTACTCTAATATTTTCCTTATGCCAATTTGTCTATGCGAGCTATACATGGGTACATTAACCTCTGTCTGTGGTCATTCACCAGCATGTCATATCCCCAGAGCACCCTTTCCTAGAAGCACATTTCTCAATTACATCATTTTACATCGATACTTTGTAAGAGCTTACAGATATGAAATTAAAACCTTCCCAAACATATACTGGATAAAACCAAAACCTCTCGGGAAAATAGTACAGAAACTCTTGAAGAAAGATTCAACTCCTTAACACAAACAGCAGAGAGATCAAGTGGGACATATTTATCTTCATTTGGTTTCTAGTAATACAAAGACAAAAAGAAAAGTGTAAATGTAGATAAAAACTTTGAAAATTACAACAGGATCTCAAAGAAGGCTAGAATAAAAAGAAAACTATGTTTAAGGTTTCTCAGTTTATAAAATATTTTAACATATATACTCTTATTTCTCAGGTGGAAAGAGTAGATAACTTCACAAGTTTTGTATGGTTTTAAGTAATAAGAAAACTAACTTGTAGATCAAGTAGGTAATAAGCAGTGATGCTAAACTAGAATTCAGTTCTCCCAACCTTAAAAATCCAGTATCTTGTCACTACTCCCCTCATTATTATGCTCTCTCAGCAGAAGTCACCATGATAAATTACTTGGAACACTGGATTAATTTATCAAATAAGAGCCAAGTGTGATTACATTTCTACGGCCAGTTCCACCACAGAGACCATAGATAAAAATTCTGGTAAGAATATTAGCCTTGGTTTACAACTGCACCAAAAACCATAAAATAACTAGGAATAAACCTAACTGAAGAGGTAAAGATCTGTATGCTGAAAACTATAGAAAGCTTGTGAAAGAAATTGAAGACCACACAAAGAAATGGAAAAACATTCCATGCTCATGGGTTGGAAGAACACATATTGTTAAAATGGTCATACTACCCAAAGCAATCTACACATTCAACGCAATCCCTATCAAAACAACACCAGTATTCTTCACAGAGTAGGACAAACAATTCTGAAATTTGTATGGAACCACAAAAGACCCTGAACAGCCAAAGTAATGTTGAAAAAGAAAACCAAAGCTGCAGGCATCACAATTCTGGACTTTAAGCTGTATTACAAAGCTGTAATCATCAAGGCAGTATGTACTATATGTACAGGAAACCATCCTGAAACTAAGACAGGAAACCATCAAAATCCTAGAGGAGAAAACAGGAAGCAACCTCTTTGACCTTGGCCACAGAAACTTCTTACTAGAGATGTCTCCTGAGACAAAAGAAATAAAAGCAAAAAATGAAATATTAAGACCTCGTCAAGATAAAAAAACTTCTGCAGAGCAAAGTGAACAATCAACAAAACTAAAAGGCAACCTATGGAATGGGAGAAAATATCTGCAAATGACATATTGGATAAAGGGTTAGTATCCAAAATCTATAAAGAACTTATCAGACTCAACACCTAAGAAACAAATAATCCAGTGAAGAAATGGACAAAAGACACAGACACGTTTCCAAAGAAGACAGCCAGGTGGTTAAGAGGCACATGAGGGGCGCCTGGGTGGCGCAGTCGGTTAAGCGTCCGACTTCAGCCAGGTCACGATCTCGCGGTCTGGGAGTTCGAGCCCCGCGTCGGGCTCTGGGCTGATGGCTCGGAGCCTGGAGCCTGTTTCCGATTCTGTGTCTCCCTCTCTCTCTGCCCCTCCCCTGTTCATGCTCTGTCTCTCTCTGTCCCAAAAATAAATAAACGTTGAAAAAAAAATTTAAAAAAGAAACAGAAATCAAAACCACAATAAGATACCACCTCACACCTGTCAGAAAAGCTAAAATTAACAGCTCAGGAAACAACAGATGTTGGCAAGGATGCTAAGAAAGGGGACCACTTTTGCACTGATGGTGGGAATGCAAACTGGCATAGCTGCTCTGGAAAACGGTGTGGAGGTTCCTCAAAAAAATTAAAAATAGAGCTACCCTACAACCTAGCAATTGCACTATTAAGTATTTACCTAAATGATACAAAAATGTGGATTCAAAGGGGGCACATGCACCCCAATGTTTATAGCAGTACTATCAACAACAGCCAAATTATGGAAGAGCCCAAATGTCCACTGATGGATGAATGGATAAAGAAGATGTGGTGTGTGTGTGTGTGTGTATGTATGTATGTGTGTGTATATATATACATATACATATATATGTGTGTATATATATACATATATAATGTAATATTACTAGGCAATCAAAAAGAGTGAAATCTTGCCATATGCAACAACGTAGATGGAACTAGAATGTATTATGCTAAGCAAAATAAGTTAGAAAAAGATAAATATGATTTCACTCATATGTGGAATTTAAGAAACAAAACATGACACAGGGGAAGGGAAGGAAAAATAAGATAAAAACAGAGAGGGAGGCAAATCATGTAAATACAGAGAACAAATCGAGGGTTGTTGGATGAGTTTGGCGGGGTGATGGGCTAAATGGGTGATGGGCATTAAGGAGGGCACCTGTTGGGATGAGCACTGGGTTATGTGTATGATATATGTATGATATATGTACATATATGGTTATATGTAAATGATAAATCACTAAATTCTACTCCTGAAACCATTATTACACTGTATGTTAACTACCTTGGATTTTCTTTTTTTTTTTTTTAAAGATATAAGCCCTGAAACAAAGAAATTCAGGAAAGGAAATGCTACATCATCATACAGTTCTACATACAAAAACTCCAGTATGACCTCATTTGAACTAACTAAATATGCAGTGACCCTATAGCTGCTTGTCACATTTTAAGATACTGGGAGTTGCCATTTGAATTTTGGGAGTGATACAATTCAACTCATATGATAATACAAAAAGGTTAGGAAGAAGACAGATGATACGAAGGGTCCAACACCATTTTACCGTCTGGATAGTGGCAAAAAGAAAAGTCATACAATAGTATAATAAGTGAAGATGCACTTAAATACTCTAGATTAACCAATAATAGAAGAATAAAAGAGTATGTAGCTACACCAAGTTCATAGAGGGGAGAAATGGAAATTAAAAAAATTAATAAATCCAAAAGAAACCAAGAAAGGAAAGAACAACAAAAACAAGGCCATAAAACAAGGACAAACAGAAAGCAAACACTGAGATGACAAATTTAAATCCCAAAATGTCAATAATACTAAATATAAATGAATTAAATGCTCACCCAAGATTTCAAAAACTGTAATACTTAAATTTAAAAAACTATATGCAAAAAGAAGGCAGTAACAGATTTCTGGAAAATAAACATCAAATAGGTAACTAAACATGAGTCAAAAAGAAAAATCAAAAGAGAGAAATTAGAATATTTTGAATTGAGGGGAGCCTCGGTGGTTCAGTCAGTTAAGCATCCGACTTTGGCTCAGGTCATGATCTCACAGTTCATGAGTTCAAGCCTCATGTCGGGCTCTGTGCTGACAGCTCAGAGCCTGGAGCCTGCTTCAGATTCTGTGTCTCCCTCTCTCTCTGTCCCTCCCCTGCTCACGAGTTGTCTCTCTCTCTCTCTCAAATAAATAAACATTAAAATAATAAACATTAACAAAAAGAATATTTTGAATTGAATAAAAATGAAATATAATATAAAAATTTGTGGGATATAGCTAAGATGTAATATAAATATATAAAGGTATAAAATTATATTTAAATTAAATAGTGTTCAGAGGAAATTTACAGCAGTAACAGTAAAGAAGGAAGTTCTCAAATCAGTGACCTAAGCTTCCACCTTAAAAAACTAGAAAAAGCAAATTAAACCAAAATAAGTAGAAGATATGAAAAAAAATCAGTGGAAGAGTAGAAAGCAATGAAATACAAAACTGAAAAACAATGAAGAAAATCAGTAATAGTGAAAGTTGATTTTTAAGGAAAACCAGTAAAATGCATGTACTTTAAAAGACCCTGATCAGAAATAAAACAGAGGACACAAATTACCATGATCAGAAACAAAAGACATCATTACAGATATTAAAATGATAATAAAGGAATATTACAAGCAACTGATGCCAATACACTTAAAAGCTTAGAGGAAACAGTCAAATCCCTTCAAAGATAGAAACTACCGGCTCACTTAAGAAAGGAGATGTGAGGGGCGCCTGAGTGGCTCAGTCAGCTTAGTGTCCAGACTCTTGATTTTGGCTCAGGTCATGATCTCAAGGTTTCATAGGTTTGAGCTCTGCATCAGGCTCTGTGTACCATGTGGAACCTACTTGGGATTCTCCCTTTCTTCCTCTCTCTCTGCCCCTCCCCCACTTGCACTCTCTCTCAAAAGTAAATAAATTTAAAAGAAAAGAAAAAAAAAAAAAGACATGACATTCTATACAAATGCTTGTAGAAAAGAAAATATGACAGAATACTTCCTAATGCTTTCAGTGAGGCTAAGTTACCTGATATGAAAATCAGACACCAATATGAAAATAAAACGAAGTTATAGACCAATCTCCCTCATGAACATAGACATAATTAAAAAAAAATTCTCATCCAGGGGCACTGGGTGGCTCAATCATTTAAGCATACGACTTCAGCTCAGGTCGTGATCTCTTTGTTTGTGAGTCTGAGCCCCACAACAGGTTCTCTGCTCAGTGTAGAGTCTGTTTTGGATCCTCTGTCTCTGTTTCTCTCTCTCAAAAATAAATAAGCATTAAAAAAATTCTCATACAAATTCACAATACATGAAAATGATACTAATAACAAAGTGGAGTTTATCCCTGGAAGATAAGTTTATACATGCTTTAATATTTTCTCTCTCTCTCTCAATATATATACAATACATACTATATATATATATATACATATATATACACACACAATACATTGTATACAATATGCATTGTATACATACAATATTGTATACAATATATGTATATAGATAGTATATATTATATATTTGTGTGTTTATATATATATACATTTTTAATTTACATCCAAGTTAGTTAGCATATAGTGCAACAATGATTTCAGCAGATTCCTTAATGCCCCTGACCCATTTAGACCATCCCCCCTCCCACAACCCCTCCAGCAACCCTCCGTTTGTTCTCCATATTTAAGAGTCTCTTCTGTTTTGTCCTCCTCCCTGTTTTTATATTATTTTTGATTCCCTTCCCCTATGTTCATGTGTTTTGTCTCTGAAAGTCCTCATATGAGTGAAATCATATGATATTTGTCTTTCTCTGACTAATTTCGCTTAGCATAATACCCTCTAGTTCCATCCACGTAGTTGCAGATGGTAAGATTTCATTCTTTTTGATTGTCGAGTAATACCCCATTATATATATACACCACATTTTCTTTATCCATTCATCCCTGGATGGGCATTTTGGCTCTTTCCATACTTTGGCTACTGTTGATAGTGCTGCTATAAACATGGGGGTGTGTGTGCCCCTTTGAAACAGCATCCCTGTATCCCTTGGATAAACACCTAGTAGTGCAATTGCTGGGTCGCAGGGTAGTTCTATTTTTAATTTTTTGAGGAACCTCCATACTGTTTTTCCAGAGTGGCTTCACCAGTTTGCATTCCCACCAGCAGTGCCAAAGAGATCCTCTCTGCATCCTCGCCAACATCTGTTGTTGTCTGAGTTGTTGATGTTAGCCATTCTGACAGATGTTTCACTGTATATTTAAAAAAAAATTTTTTTTTTCTTTTTTTTTGGCAGAGAGAGTGTGAACAGGGGAGGGGCAGAAAGGGGCAGGGACAGAGGATCCGAAGCAGGCTCTGCGCTGACAGCAGTCACCCCGATGCAGGGCTCGAACTCATGAACCGTGAGATCATGACCCGAGCTGAAGTCGGATGCTCAACCGACTGAGCCACCCAGTGCCCCTTTTTTCACTATATTAACACATAAAAGAGAAAGGCCACATTATTATCTTATTTGCTGCAGAAAAAATTTTTGACAAAATCTAACATCTATTTAAAATAGAAACTATCAAAAAACTAGAAACAGAAGGGACTTTGCTCATCTTGATGAAGAGCCTAAATCTAACATCATTCTTAAATGCTTTCTAAGATCAACAAGGAAACCAAGATATCTTCTTTCATCACTTAAAATTGGAGGTCCTATCGAATCAAAAAGGCAACAAAAAGATAGTTAAGGCCTCAAAATTGGAAAGGAAGAGGTAAAACTGTATTTGCAGGGCACATAATCATCTATGTAGAAAAATCTCAAGGAGTGTACCAAAATAAATAAGTAAGTAAATAAATAAATAAGGTACTAGGACCAATATGTGAATTTAGCAAAGTTTCAGGATAAAAGATCAATAAGTATATAAAAAATCAATTGTATTTCTATATACTCACAAAGGCCATTAGAAATTGAAATTTAAAAATGCCAATTAAGAAGAGTATAAAAAATATGGAATATTTAGGTATCATTTGACAAAAGATGTTCCTAAGAGAAATTAACAAAGACTTAAATAAAATGAGAGATATACCATGGTCATAGATCAAAAAACTCACTATTGCTCAGATGTCAATTCTCCCCAAATTGACCTACAGATTCAATGCAATTCCAATAAAAAGTTCAGATGTTTTTGGTAGAAATTGACAACTTTAAATTTCATAGAAATGTAAAGAAACTAGAATAGCCAATACAATTTTGAAAACAGGAACAAAATTGGATCTACATTATTTGATCTCAAGACTTATTATATAGCTAATGTAATCCAGACACAATTGTAGTGGTGTAAATAAAGACATACAGATTAATACAACAGGATAGAGAGGCCCAGTAATAAACCAACACAAGTGATTTTCAACAAAGATACCGTGACAATCCAATGAGGAAAGGATAACATTTTAACAAAAGGTGCTAGAACACTGGCTAGCTATAAAAAAAAAAAAAAGTATGAAACTCTACCCTTACCCTACATAATGTCAAAAATTAACTTAAGAAGGTTCACTGACCTAAATCTAAAAGCTACAACTATAAAACTCCCAGATGGAAACATTGGAGAATCTCTTACAGACTTGGGGTTTGATAAAGATTTCTAAATTAGAACATAAAAGCAACTTAGTATACAAGAAAAAAGCTGGATAAACTGAATATCTGAATTTAAAACTTTTGCTCTCAAAAGACACTATTACTAAAATAAAAACCAAATAATGAAACGGCAGAAGATATCTGCAGAACACATAGGTGACAAGGACTTGTATCTAAAATACATAAAAAACTTTAAACTCAATAATATGACAAAAATGGGCCATAGGTTTGAACAGAACTTCACAAAAGAAGATATTTGGATGGAAAATAAACACATGAAAAGGTGCTCAGCATTATTAATCATCAGGGAAGTGGAAATTAAAATCACAATGAGACTAGAAGGGCTAAAAGGAAAAAGAATGATGATAGCGGGGTTTGGTCAGGATGTGGAACAATTACAACTCTCACACATTTCTGGCAGGAATGTAAAGTTGAAGAGCCGCTCTGAAAAACAGTTTGGCAGCTTCTTACTTATTTAAATATATGCCCATCTCATGTTCCAGTCATTCCACTATAAGGCATTTACCCAGGAGAAAGGTAAGCATATATTGGCGTAAGACTTGTAGATGATACCTCACAGCAGGTTTACTTATAATAGCCATAAACCGGAAACAACTCAAATGTCCATCAACTGGTAAAAAGATTTTTAAAAACCCCAACTGTAATATATCCATACAATAAAATATTAGTACTAAAAAAGAGAAACTATTGAAACATAAAGAAATATGGTTAAATCTCAACATTATGCACAGTGAAAGAAGCCAGACAGCATAAAGCATATTCTGCATGCTGCTTCCATATACATAATGTTAGATCATGCAAACTTCCTATAGTCATAGAAAGCAAAGACAGGTTGCCAGGAGACAGATGTAGGGTGGAGAATGAGAGATTATAGAGGGGCATGAAAAGACCTTTGGGAGTGATAGATCTGTTAAATATCTTGATTCTGATGATAGTTTAACAGGTAAATAGGTATCATAAAATGGATGAAACTCAACACTTTAAATATGTGCCATATATGTCATTTGCATATCAGTAATAAAGCTGTTAAAAAGGAGAGATAGAATGCAAACAACAATCGATCAACACAAAAGAAAAGAGATGAAAAAAAACCTTAGAATATGAAGGACAAATGGAATACTAAAAATTAGTCAAACAATCCTAAAGATAAGTCAAAATTTGAGAGAGAAAAAGAACATAAACCAGGATGGACATATAAAAAACAAATAGTAAGATGGGAGATTTAAATTCCAAAAGTTCAGCGATTTTATTAAACCAAAAATAGAATAAATGTTTCAAAGAAATTCAATACTGTCAGACTAGATTTTTCAAATTTCACAATAATAGGGGGCATGGGGCACCTGGCTGGCTCAGTCCAGAGAGCATGTGACTCTTGATTTTGGGGTTGTGAGTTTGAGCCCCACGTTGGGTACAGAGATTAGTTAAATAAATAAATAACTTAAAAAAATAGGATGCATATCTAAGGAAACAAAAATGTACTAGGATGGAAAAATATGTACTTTGTAAACAGAAAGTAAAAAAAAAAAGCTAATATAGCTATATTAAGATTAGAATAAGAAAACTTAAAAATTAAAAAAGCACTACCAGAGAGAAATTGAAATACTTCATATGGTAAAAGGTTTGATTTATCAAAAAGATGTAATTATTCAAAATTCAAAGGCACTAATACCTTCAATATTTACAAAGCAAAATCTGACAGAATTATACGGAAAAACTGACATACGAAATTTCTCACTGGAAGATTTTAACACCTGTCTCACTCTAATTGGTTAAACAAGCATAATAAAACCTAATAATAATGGTCAAATGGTTTTAAAACATAACTAACAAACTTTAACTGACATATATACATTACTTATCCACAATTACACAATTCTTTCAAGAATACTGAGTATTTGTAATAATTGACCACATAGGGTAGTCCATAATGCGAATCTCAACACATTTCAAAGGACTGAAATCACAGTATCTTTTCTTATCACAAAACTTAATTACACAGAAAGTTAATAACAAAATGATAATTAGAACATTTTCATGTGTTTGCAAATTAAGAAATATATTCTTAAAGAGTCTGTGGTTTAACAAAGCAATCACATTGAGATTAGAAATATTTTAACTGAATGATAAATGAAAATACAAAATATTAAAACTTGTGGCTTTGTAGCTAAACCATTTCTAGAGGGACTCTTAGAGCCTTTAATGCATGTGTTGTTACAAGAAATATTGGAAATCCATGTGGTAACTCTCCATCTTTAGAGGTTAGATAAGAATAACAAACTCAAAGAAAGTAAAATGAAAGAAGTAATAAAAGAGCACTAATCGGTGATACAGAAGAGAGGCATACAATATAGAGACTCAAAAAATTCAAAAGATCTTTTTTTTTTAAGTTTATTTATTTTGAGAGAGAGAGAGAGAGAGTGCACGTGTGCTCAAGCACCAATGGGGGAGGGACAGAGAGAGAGGAGAAAAAGAACCCCAGAGAGATCAAGCTGACAGCACAGAGCCTCCTTAGGATTCTCTCTCCCTCTCTGTCTGCCCCTTCCCTACTCACGCAGGCTCTTTTACTCTTTCTCCCTCTCAAAAATAAACATTAAATAAAGAACATGTAATGAACTCTCAAACTTTAATCACAAAACAAGCAACCAACTGAATTAGAAAAAAGGCATAAGACATGACGATTTCACTCTAAGAGGATATACAGACAACAAAGAAGCGAAAAGATGTTCAACATAAACAATCAGTAGGGAAAATAGAATTAAAATCATCATAAGATATGACTACGCACTTATTGCAGTATCTAAAATTTAAAAAACTGAAAACACCATATGCTCGTTAAGATGAAAAAAACTGGATCTCTCATATATTGCTGTCAGGAATGTAAAATTTACAGTGCAGCCACTGTGTAAAATAGTGTGGTAGTTCCTCAAAATGTTAAACCTAGAACTTACCAGATGACCCAGCAACTTCACGTTTAGATACCCAAGAGAAATATAAATATTTTAAATCCAATAACCACAGGAGATGGGTGTGACAGGAGGAAGCATGAGAGTTATCTGTGTTCTCTATCTTGAACAGTTTTATATCTTTATATATATAATCTATGGATGTGATAAAATGACGTTCAAGTACATACAAACCACTGCACTAATGTCAATTTCCTGGTTTTGATATTAAACTGTAGGTGTAGAAGATATAACCATTAGGGAAAAATGGATGAAAGTTAAATAAGAACTCTGTACTTCCGGGTGCCTGGGTGGCTTAGTCCATTTAACTTAGTCCTGGGTGGTTGAGCATCCAGCATTGGCTCCGGTCATGATCTCACAGTTTGTGAGTTTGAGCCCCACATTTGGCCTCGTTGCTGTCAGCATAGAGCCTGCTTCGTATCTTCTGTTCCCCTCTCTCTCTGTCCCTCCTCTGCTCACACTCTCACTCAAAAATAAATAAATCGTTAAAAAAAAAAAAAAGAATTCTCTACTGCCTTTGCAACTTCCCATGAATCTGAAATGATTTCAAATAAAAGTTTAAAAAAAGAAGAAATGTTTCATATTTTATAAGTCCAGCATGTGATTGACATCAAACCTAGCAAAGATTTAAGAAAAGAAAATCAGTCTTTCTCATAAGAAAAGGCCAATCTCTCTCATAACCATAAAAACAAAAATCCTAAACAAAGTACTGTCAAATCAAAACAATAAAATAGGTTTATTCCAGGAAAGACAGGTGGTTTAATATTAGAAAATCAATCGATATAAATTATCTCATTAACAAAATAAAGGTGAAAAATCACATGATCACCTTAATCAACAAAGAGGAAGGTATTTGATAACATTTTATAATATTAATTTTTAATGAATAAAAATTCTTAGCAAAACTAGGAAGAGAATTTACTTAATTTGATTTATAAAAAACCTAGAATAATGTCAATGAAAATGGCAGAGTAAAGAACTCCAAATTCCATCTCTCTATAAAAGTAAGAAAAAATGGGCAAAAACTGTGACAATCAACCCTTTCTTAACTCTGGAAATTAGTCAAAGGCTTGCAGCACCACAGGTAACGTGTATTCAAGAAAATCAGCTGATTCTTGATATGAAGAGCAAACTTTCTGATATAGAATTTAATGTAATCGACACAAAAATACTCACTGGAGTTGAAAAGAGAGTAGATGAACTCAGTGAGAACTTCAACAGAGACAGAAAATATTAAAAAGAAGCAGTCAGAGCTGAAGAATTCAATAACTGAAATAAAAGACTTATTAGAGACAATCAACAACACATTAGAAAATGCAGAAGAACGGATCAATGATTTGGAAGACAAGGTAATAGAAAGCAACCAAGCTGAGCAGAAAAAAGAAAAAAGAATAATAAAAAAATGAGAATAGGTTAAAGGAATTCTGTAATATCATCAAGCAGAAAAATATTCATATTCATATAGGGATCCTAGAAAGGGAGGAAAAAGAAAAGAGGGCAGAAAACTTATTTAAAGAAATAGCAGCTGAAAAATTCCCTAATCTGGGAAGGAAACAGACTTCTAGGTCTGAAAATCACAAAGCCCATAACAAGATGAATCAAAGGAGGTCAATGCCAAGACATACAATTTAAATGGCAAAGACTACTGTTAAAAAGGGAATTTTAAAAGCAACAAAGAAAACAGTTACATTAAAAAACAAACAAACAAACAAAAAAACAAACTCAAACCAAAACAACAACCCAAGACATCTGTCAGCTGATTTTTCAGCAGAAATTTTGCAGGACCCAAGGGAGTGGTATGACATATTCAAAGTGCCAAACCTACAACCAAGAATACCCTGCAAGGTTATCATTCACAATAGAAGGAAAGATACTTTCCTACACAAAAGTTAAAGGAGTTCGTCACCACCAAACCAGTCTTAAAAGAAATGCTAAAAGGAATTCTTTAAGTAGAAAGAAAAGGCCATAACTAGAAGAAAGATAATTATAAAAGGAAAAATTTCACAGGTAAAAGCAAACATAAAGGAAGGGTAGGAGATCAATCACTTACAGTGTCAAGGTTAAAATGCAAAAGTAGTAAAAACAACTGTATCTACAAAAACTATTCAAGGGATACACAAAATAAAAAGATGTAAAATATGACATATACATAAAATGTGGAGGAGGGTATAAAAAGTTAGTGATTTTAGAACATGTTTGAACTTAAGCCATCATCAATTTAATATACACTATATATGAACTATATATGATACTATATATATGAACTATATATGATATTATATATGAATCCAATGGTAAACAGAAATCAAAAACTCATATGGATACACAAAAAATAAAGGAAAAGAATCCAAGTATAACACCAAAGAAAACCATCAACTTACAAGGAAGAAAGCAAGAGAAGGAGGAACAGAGAACTACAAAAGCAATCAGAAAACAAGTAACAAAATGGCAATACATACTTACCAATAATTACTTTAAATGTAAATGGACTAAATATTCCAATAAGAAGACACAGGGTGACTGAATGGATAATATAACATGACTCAACTATATGCTACCTACAAGAGACTCACTTCAGACTTAAAGGCACACGCAGACAGAAAAATGAAGGGATGGAAAAACATTTACTATGCAAATGGAAGCAAAATAAAAGCTGGGGAAGCAATGCTTGTATCAGACAAAATATACTTTAAAACAAAGACCACAGTAAGAGACCAAGAAGGGCACTACATAATGATAAAGGAATTAATCCAATGAGAGGATGTAACAATTGTAAATATATATGCACCCTAGGTAAGAGCACCTAAATACAGAAAATAAATATTAACAAACATAAAAGGAGAAATCGACAGAAACGCAGTTAATAGTAGGGGACAATGGATAGATCATTCAGACAGAAAGAAAATCAACACGGAAACAGTGGCTTTGAATGACACATTAAAACAGATAGACCTAACATATATATAGAACGTTCCATCCCAAAACAGGAGAACATACATTCTTTTCAAGTACACATGAAACATTCTCCCAGACAGATCATATGTTAAACCACAAAACAAATCTCAATAAATTTGAGAAGATGAAATCACATCAATACCTTTTCTGACCATAGCAGTATAAAACTAAAAATCAATTACAGGGAAAAAACCAAAACAAAACCAGAAAAAACACAAACATGTGCAGGTAAAACAACATACTACTAAACAATTAATAGGTCAATAAAGAAATCAAAGAGGAAATTAAAAAATACATGGAGGGGCACCTGGGTGGCTCAGTCAGTGAAGTGTTGGTTGATTTCAGCTCAGGTCATGATCTCATGATTTGTGAGATTGAGCCCTGCGTTGGGCTCCGCACTGACAGCATAGAGCCTGCTTGGGATTCTCTCTGCCCCTCCCCTGCTTGTCCATGTTCTCTCTCTCTCTCTCTCTCTCTCTCTCTCTCTTTCTCTCTCTCTCAAACAAGCAAACATTAAAAAAAAATACATGGAGGGGTGCCTCGGTGGCTCAGTTGGTTAAAAGCATCCAACATCAGCTCAGGTCACGGTCTCATTGTTTGTGAGTTCAAGCCCTGCGTTAGGCTCTGTGCTGACAGCTCAGAGCCTAGGGCCTGCAGCCTGTTTCAGATTGTGTCTCCCTGTCTCTCTGCCCCTCCCTGCTCACACTGTGTCTCTCTCTCTAAAAAATAAACAAGCATTAAATAATAATAATAATAATAATAATAATAATAATAATAAATAAAAAACACATGGAGACAAATGAAAATGAAAATGCAATGGTCCAAAATCTTTATCTTTGGGATGCAGCTAAAATGGTTGTAAGGGGCACATTTACAGCAATACTTGCCTACCTCAAGAAATAAGAAAATTGCCTACCTCAAGAGATAAGAAAATCTCTTCACTCATATGTGGAATTTAAGAAACAAACCAAACAAGCAAAGGAAGAAAAAAAGAGAGAGACAAACCAAGAAACAGACTCTTAACTATAGAGAACAAACTGGTGGTTACAGAGGGGAGGTGGGTGGGGGGAGGATGGGTGAAATAGGTGAAGGGGGTTAAGAAAACACTTATCATGATAAGCACTGAGGAATGTATAGAATTGTTGAGTCACTATACTGTACACTTGAAACTAATATAACACTGTATGTTAACTGTACTGGAATTAAGTAAAAAATTTAATAAAAAAGAAATGGGAAAAATCTCAAATGAACAGTTCTAACCTTACACCTAAAGAAAGTAAAAAAGAACAAACAAAACAAGGCTCACAGCTAGTACAAGCAAAGAAATAATAAAGGTTGAAGCAGATAAGTGAAACAGAAACAAAAACAACAACACAACAGTAGAAAAACTCAAGGAAACCAAAAGTTGGCCCTTTGAAAAGAGAAACAAAATTGATAAAATTGTAGCCAGCCTCATCACAAAAAAAGAGTGGACTCAAATAAGTAAAAACAGAAATTGGGGGAGAAAATAACAATTGACAACACGGGAACACAAAGAATTATAAAGAATATTACACAAAATTGTATGCCAACAAATTGGATAACATAGAAGAAGTTGGTAAATTCCTAGAAACACAGAATCTTCCAAAAGTGAATCATGAATCAACAGAAAATCTGAACAGATGGATTACCACCAATGAAACTGACTCAGTCATCAAAAAACTTCCAACAAACAAAAATCCAGGACCAGATGGCTTCAGAGATGAATTCTAGCAAACATTTACAGGAAAGTTAATACCTATTCTTTTAAAACTTTCAAAAAAAAAAAAAATAGAAGAGGAAGGAAAACTTCCAAATTCAAGCTATGAAGTCAGTATTACCATGATACCAAACCAAAGACACTACAAAGAAAGAAAACTACAGGTCAGTATCTCTGACAAACATAGATGCAAAATCCTCAACAAAATATTATCACACCAAACTCAACGATACATAAAAAAAACTTGTCACCACAATCAAGTGGGACAAACCCATAGTTGCCATCATATGCAGTGGTGAAAACTGAAAGTTTTTCCTTTAAAGTCAAGAACACAACAAGGGTGTCTGCTTTCACCTAGTTTATTCAACATAGTCCTTAGAAGTCCCAGCTGCAGCAATCAGACAACATAAAGAAATAAAAGGCATCCAAATAGGTTAGTAAGAAGTAAAACTATTTGCAGATGGCATGGCACTATGTTTAGAAAACCCTAAAGACTCCACCAAAAAACTATTAGAATTGATAAGTGAATTTGGTAAAGTTGTAGGATACCAAGTTAATATACAGAAATCTGTTGCATTTATATACATTAATAACAAAGTAGCACAAAGAAAAATTAAGAAAACAGTTCCACTTATGACTGCATCAAAAGAGTAAAATACCTAGAAATAAATTAAACCAGGGGTGAAAGACTTGTACTCTGAAAAATATAAGACATTCATGAAAGAAACTGAAGATGACACAAATGGAAAGATACACCACGCTCATGGATTGGAAGAATTAATGTTATTGAAATGTCCATACTACCCAAAGCAATCTACAGATGCAATGCAACCCCCTTTCAAAATACCAACAGCATTTTTCACAGAATTAGAATAAAATTTGTATGGAAGCACACACACACACACAAATCTCGAATAGTCAAAGTAATCTTGAGAAAGAAGAACAAAGCTGGGGGTATCACAATTCTGGATTTCAAACTATACTACAAAGTTACAGTAATCAAAAGAGTATGGTACTGGCACAAAATCAGACACAAGGATCAACCGAACAGAAGAGAGAACCCAGAAATAAACCCATATCTATACGGCTAATTAATTTAGGACAAAAGATGCAAGAATATACAATGAGGAAAAGATAGGCTCTTCAATAAATGATGCTGGGAAAACTGGGGAAAGCTACCCATAAAAGAATGAAATTGGACCACTTTCATATGGTACACACAAAAATAAACTCAAAATGGATTAAAGATCTAAATGTGAGAACTGAAACCAGAAAACTCCTAAAAGAAAACATAGGCAGTACTCTTGGACATTAGGCTTAGCAACATATTTATGGATATGTCTCCTTAGGCAAGGAAACAAAAAGAAAAATAAACTATAGGAACTAAATCAAAATAAAATCTTTGCACTGCAAAGAAAACCATCAACCAAAAGGTAACTCACAGAATGTGAGGAGACATTTGTAAATGATATGTCTGATAAAGGGTTAATATAAAAAATTTACAAAGAACTTATATACTCAACACCAAAAAAATCAAACATTACAATGAAAAAACAGAAGACCTGAGTAGACATTTTTCCAAAGAAGACATACAGATGGTCAAGAGACACATGAAAAGATGCTCAATATCACTCATCATCAGGGAAATGCAAATCAAAAACACAATGAGATATCACCTTTTACCTGTTAGAATGGATAGTATCAAAAAGACAAGAAATAACAGGTGTTGGTAAGGATGTGGAAAAAAGGGAACACTTGTGCACTGTTGGTGGGAATGTAAATTAGTGTAGTCAATATGGAAAACAGTACAGAAGTTCCTTGAAACAATAAAAATATAAATACCACGCAATCCAGTAATTCCAGTACTGGGTATTTACCCAAAGAAAATGAAAAGACTAATTTGAAAAGATATATGCACCTCTTAAGTTTACCGCAGCATTATTTACAATGGCCAAGATATGGCTAAGTGTCCATTGATAGACAAATGGGTAAAGTAGATGACACACACACACACACACACACACACACACACACACACACACACATAGAAATAGTATTCAGTCATAAAAAAGAATGAGCTCTTGCCATCTGCGACAAGGATGGCCTTAAAGGGTATTATGCTAAATGAAATAAGTGAGACAGGAAAACTATACCTTTTGATTTCACTTATATGTGGAATCTAAAAACCAAAACAGACAGACAGACTCTTAAATACAGAGAACAAACTGGTGGTTGCTAGAGGGGAGGGGAACTGGGGGGTGGGCAAAAGAGATGAAGGAAATTAAGAGCTACAAACTTCCAGTTATAAAATTAGTAAGTTACAGAGATGAAAAGCACAGCACAGGGAATACAGTCGATAATATTGTAACAACGTTGTATGGTGACAGATGACGACTTACTGTGGAAAGTATAGAGTAATGTACACAATGTCAAATCGATAATGTTGTACACTTGAAGTTAATATAACATTGTATGTCAATTATACTTCAATTTAAAAAAAAGCACAGCAAACTCTGTGGCACTTTAACTGACCCCAGTCATATACCCTTTTCCACAGCTCATCACAGCCTGTGCAAATAATAACTGATTCCTAATTATGGCAGGAGCAGAATGAGCTAATTTGCAAAGAAGTAAAAACAATTATTTGTTCTAACCTGTCTGCTGGCTGCCTGGAATCCTGGTTCAAAAAGCTTGTCTTTATTTTGCCTAAGTCAAAATTGGCCTAATTCTAAAGCTGCTACCCTGGAGGCATTGGTTGAAAACTTTTACAGGCTGATATCTTAGCCGCTGCTGACGGAGGTGACAGAAAACAGTTGGGAAAGCAACAGATTAACCAAAAAGCATGGGGGGAAAGGCTGAGGAATGAGATCCTCTGACATTGCCGGGAATGTAGAGGTCCATGTTCATGCTCAAGGCTATGAGCATGCTCAGAAAAGACCTGAAAATAATCTAAGTTCTCACTGGCTGCTGACGTTGAGTCTCTTTGGAAACAGAAAAGAATAGGGCAGAGTTATAAACCACCAGGCAATCTCCAACACATACACAGAGGCCATGGCAAAGACTGGAAGAATTTTGGGCTCCAGGTATTTAAGGGAATCTCTGTCCAATTACTAGCTGTTCACTAAGCTAAGGAAACAGAGTTCAGTGCTCACACATGACAAAAAATACAGACTTCAGAAAATTAGTTTAAAAAAAAAGCACTAAACAGACAACCACAATCAGCCCAAATAACAACAAATCCTAGGAAGGAGAGAGAGAATCTGGTTTCCAGAGTTGCCAAGTTATAATACTGATAATATCTGGTCTTCAGTAACAATAACAAAAATTACAAACCCTGCAAAGAAAAAAGACAGTATGTCCCATACAAAGGAATAAAGAAACAGAAACTATGCCTGAGGAAGATCAATGTACTTTCTAGATGAAAGCTTTAAATCTGCTATTTTAAATATGTTCAATGAACTAAGGGAAACCAAATAACTAAAGGCGACATTTACACAAAGACCTGTATGTGGGTGTCCAGAGTAGCTTTGTTTATCACAGCTAAAGAGGAGAATCAATCAAATGTCTATTAGCTGATGAATGAATAAATAGTATGTGACGGATACATACAATGGAATATTATTCAGCCATAAGAAGAAATGAAGTACCATTAAATGCTACAACATGGATGAACCTTGAAAACATTATGCAAAGCCAAACACAAAAGAGCACATATTACATGATTCTAATTAAATGGAATGTCTACAATAGACAAATCCATAGGGGCAAAAAGTAGATTCGTGGTTGTCATGGACTAGAAAGGCTGAGAATTGGAAATAACTGCTAACAGGTAGAGGGTTATTTTTATTTTTTTGGTATGATGAAAATGTTCTCAAATTAGATACTGGTAATGGTTGCACAACACAGTGAACAGACTAAAAATCACTAATGAGTATGCATTAAAAAAAAATGTTTATTCATTTTGAGAGACAGAGAGAGAGACAGAGAGGGAGAGAGAGAAAGTGTGAGTAGGGGAGGGGCAGAGAGGGAGAGAGAATCCTAAGCAGGCTCTGCACTGTCATCACAAAGCTCAACTCACAAACCATGAGATCATGACCTGAGCCAAAACCAAGAGTCAGATCTTTAACCAACTGACCCACTCAGGCACCCCAAAGTGTATGCACTTTTAAATGGCGAATTTCAAGTTATGTGAAATATATCTCAATAAAAATTCTATAAAACGCTGGCAACATAGGTCATATTTAATAATGAAATGATAAAATTTTAAACATAATTTCACAGCTGAAATAAAAAGTTTCAATGATGGAAGTTTTTGAGATGGGTAACAAAACAAGGATACTTGTCATGACTTCTATTCTACGTGTACTGGAGATCCTAATTAGCACAAAAGAAAAAAATGCATAACATACAAATAAATAGAATTTAAAAATAAATTTAGCAAGGTTGCTGGATAAAAGGTTATTAAAAAAATCCATTATATTTCTATATAGCAAACGTGATTAGAAAGTGAAATGAAAGAAACAATATCATTTACAATGTCCTCTAAAAACACTAAATACCCAGGGAATAAATCCAGAAGACAATGTGCAATATGTACACACAAGAAACTGCAATACGTTATTAAAGTGTTTTAAAGACATAAATGAATGGGTTTATTCATGGTTTGTAGACTCAATGCTGTCTGGATGTGAATTCTTCCAAAATTGATCTCTATATATTCAATATAATCCCAATTGAGTATTTCAGCTGAATAATTTGTGGAAAATGACAAGTACTTCAAAAACGTGTATGAAAATATAAAGTGGAAATCTTGTAGAAGGAAAACAGAGCTGGAAAATTATTGCACCAGGTACCTATTACAAAGCTACAGTAATAAATGCCGTACAGTATTGGCATAGGATGGACAAGTAGATTCACGGAACAAAGTAGAAAGCCTGAACAGACCCACACAGTTATAAACACTTGTTTTATGATAAAGATGGTTATTTGTAGAGTTGTAGGAAGCAGTATTTTCATTAATTGAGTCAACTTGTTTGAAAACTTCTGAAAAAAAAATTACACTTAAACATTACTTCACCCCAAAACACAAAAATAAATTCCAGGAGATTATCGATCTAAATGTGAAAAACAAAACATTAAAGTTTGTAGAAGAATTTAGCAATTAATCTTTATGACCTCAAGGTAGGAAAAGATTTCTTAAACACAACACAAAAAACACCAAAGAAAGGACAGTAAAGGAAAAGCATGGTAATTAAAATTAGTGACTCTCATCATCAAAAGAAACCATTAAGAGAGTAAAAGGGCAAGCCAGAGTGGAATAAAATATATGTAAAAGACCTGTTTACGAATTATATAAAGAACTCTTTACAAATCAGTATAGAACGCATAGGCAACCCAATTCTCCTATTCACATAGGAGAATATTAGTGTCCAAAAACATAAGAAAAGGTATTCATTCAATCTTATTGATCAAAGAATATGCAAATTAAACCATATTAGATATCACTATATACCTACCAGAATGGTTAAAATATAAAAGACTTGATGAAATGTTGCAAGAATGTAGAGTAACTGGAATGTTTATATCCTGCTGCTGAAGTATAAATTGATAAAAATATTTAAAAAAATAGTTTAGAAGTAAAGTTGAGCTACGACCCTGCAACTTAACTACAAAAATAGAAATTTACACATATGCATACTAAAAGTACAACAAAGTTCACAGGAAAATTATTTACTGTAGCCTAAAGCTGGAAAAAATACAAATTTTCAACAGGATAAATTCTGCTACATTTCTAAATGGACTACTATACAGTAATGAAATGAACAACCTACTTCCACACACAATAATGGACACATCTCACAAATATCACACTAAATGGAGGAAAGCAGATGCAAAAGAGTACACATGGAATGTGTTATGGACTGAATTCTGTGTTCCCCCCAAATCATGTGTTGAAATCCTAATCCCCAATGTGATGATATTAGGACGGAGGGCCTTTGGGAGATGATTAGGTCATGAGGGTGGAGCCCTCATGAATGGGATTAGTGCCCTTACACAAGAGACCCCAGAGAGCTCTCTCACCTCTTCTGCCATGTGAGGACACAGCGAGAAGACTGCTGTCTATGAATTAGGAAGAGGGCCCTCACCAGACACCGAATCTGCCGGCGTCTTGATCTTGGACTTCCCAGTCTTCAGAACTGTGAGAAATAAATGTTTGTTGTTTAAGCCACCCAGTCTATCATACTTTTGTTATAGCAGCCTGAATGGACTAAAACAGGATGATTCCATTTAGAAACTTCAAACAACAGGTTAAACTAATCTATGATGTTAGAAGTCAGGGTAGTTTTATCTTTGTGGAAGAAAAGGAAGGTAGAGACCAGGAGGAAGAACGAGGGAGGCTTCTGGACAATGGCAATGTTCTACATCCTGATCTTGGCAACAGTTAACTTGGTTCAAATCGTGATAGTTCACTGAGATGTGTATCTATATTTTATGTGCTTTTCTGTATTTTACTCAATTAAAAGAAATGTTTTAAAGTTTATTTACCTGTTTTTTCTGTGTTTTGTTTCTGTTTTCCAGCCAATCATCCATTTGTTCCTCAATTTCTTCTATAGAAGTTCCATGATCATAAGATTGAATATATGCACTTTCTAAAGGCGTATATACAGGAAATTCAGGTTTTGGTTTTTTTACTTTAACTTTCTTCTGTTCTAAAAATGTTTAAGAGAATCAATTATTGATATTTGTTAAGAATAAAAACGGATTTTAAACATTTTATTCATACTGTATCTTGAAAAAATTGTTCTTTCATCAAAATAGAACTCTATACAATGGAATATAACTTAGCCATAAAAAGGAATGTAATCTTGCCATTCGCAAGAATATAGATGAACCTCAAGGGCATTATGCTATGTGAAATAAATCAGAGAGAGAAAGACAAATACCTGTGATCTCTCTAATATGGGGAAGCTTAACAAAACAAAACCCAAACCCTCAATAAACCCACTCACAAATACAGAGATCAGTGGTTGCCAGAGGTGGGTGTGGGGAGTGGAGAGATGGGTGAAGGGGGTTAAAAAAGATTACAACTGCTTTGCTGTAAATAGCTGGCTGTGTTATTATGCATTAGCTACTGCATTGTTTTTAAATAAAACTCAGAGATGCTAATGATGAGATGATGATCATGATATAACCGCTATATCAATTTGTATAGATCTTTAGTTTTCAAAGTACTTTTCATGAAACATTTCATACTGACAAAAGAGCCTGGTCATTAGTGTTTTAATTTTATCCTTACCACCGAATAGTGCCATAATATTGGGCAAGTAACTTAACCCTGTTAGAACAAGTGTCTATTTTCTCATTTGTAAAAGAGAGCTAAATCTAATCTTTTAAGTTGATATGCAGCAAATTATATAACTCTAACATACTACGTGGTATAACAGTGGCTCTTTAATGAATAGCATATATATTCATCTTTTCAATATTTTAACAAAGGCAAATCTAATCTGGTGGCAGCAGGGATAGTTATCAATATCAACTGGCCTCTTCAAATCCCATTTTTTAAAAAACATTTATTTTTGAGAGAGAGAGAGAGAGAGAGAGAGAGTGAGAGCAAGGGAGGGACAGAGGCAGAGGGAGACACAGAATCCGAAGCAGTCTCTAGGCTCTGAGCTGTCAGTACAGAGCCTGACACTCAGAGCCTGACATGGGGCTGGAACTCACTAACTGTGAGATCATGACCTGAACCAAAGTCGGACGCTTTACCAACTGAGCCACCCAGTCACCCCAAATCCCATTTTGATTAGAGTCAATACTGAGAAGAAACTCCATTCTTTTTTTTTTTTTTTTTTTTTTAAATTTTTTTTTTTTCCAACGTTTATTTATTTTTGGGACAGAGAGAGACAGAGCATGAATGGGGGAGGGGCAGAGAGAGAGGGAGACACAGAATCGGAAACAGGCTCCAGGCTCCGAGCCATCAGCCCAGAGCCTGATGCGGGGCTCGAACTCACGGACCGCGAGATCGTGACCTGGCTGAAGTCGGACGCTCAACCGACTGCGCCACCCAGGCGCCCCGAAACTCCATTCTTAATTGCTACAGTCGAATGCCTTATAACCATATCTTCACTACTGTGTGTGCATGTGTGTTTGCAGATTCTATAATGCTGATGGTAAAATTCATGATATTGGCATAGAAATAGATAAATTCCTAGAAGAGAACCGAGAATCCCTAAACATTTCAATTCAGTGGGAAAATGATTTAATAGCTGATGCAGGTGCAACTTAATATCCATTGGAAAGGAAAGTAGACATAATTTTATCCAATACGTAAAAGTAACTTCCAGTTAGATAAGAGACTTGACTTTAAAAGCCCAAACAAGGGGCGCCTGGGTGGCTCAGTCGGTTAAGCGTCCGACTTCGGCTCAGGTCATGATCTCGCGGTCCGTGAGTTCCAGCCCCGCGTCGGGCTCTGTGCTGATGGCTCAGAGCCTGGAGCCTGTTTCAGATTCTGTGTCTCCCTCTCTCTCTGCCCCCCCCCCCCCCGTTCACGCTCTGTCTCTCTCTGTCTCAAAAATAAATAAACGTTAAAAAAAAATTAAAAAAAAATAAAAAAATAAAAATAAATAATAATATAAAAAAATAAAAGCCCAAATAATAAACATCTTGCAAAAAGAAATCTAAAAAATTACGTGCAATATTTAAAGATGAGGAAATTTTAACTAAGACTGAAAACCTAGATGCTATAAAAAAGATAAAGAATAAACAAATAAAGGGGCGCCTAAGTGGCTCAGTCGGTTAAGCGTCCGACTTCAGCTCAGGTCACGATCTCACAGCCCATGAGTTCGAGCCCCATGTCAGGCTCTGGGCTGATGGCTCAGAGCCCGGAGTCTGCTTCCGATTCTGTGTCTCCCTCTCTCTCTGCCCCTCCCCCGTTCATGCTCTGTCTCTGTCTCAAAAATAAATAAAAACATTAAAAAAATTAAAAAAAAAATAAACAAATTAAGAGAGAGAGATAATATATTTGGAAAGAATATCTACAATTTAGAGTACAAATAGAAGATTGATCTATAGAATATATAGAAATAGTATATATTGACAAGAGGGTAAGCACCCAACAGAAAAAAATGGGCAACGTTTACAGAAGAACAAATCCAAATGGCCAAGAAACAAGAAAAAATACTCACAACCTCTAAAAGGTTAAAGAAATGCAGATTGAAGTAATAACAAAATATGATTTTATACCTATCGTATAGACAGAAATGTAAAAATCTAACAAAAGGTACTGCTGGCAGGGAAAGGGCCATCTCTACATTGGTGGTAGAAATTTGAATTATTATATTACAGCCTTTTTGGAAAGTGATCTAAGAGAATCGATTAAAATAAAAAAAATAAGCTTTTCTCCAGCAATCCCCTCAGAAACAAAAGCATTAAAATGTAATTGTATGTAAGTATGTGGTATATATGTATATGTGTCTGTTAGCATGGAGATAAAAAACTGTTAATATAGTATGTGCATATTAATAGAAGAAATGACTGAATAATTGTTGGTGATGTATCTATACTAAGGAATTATTAAATTACCATAAAAAGATACTAAAGTTCAGCTATACCAGTTGACTTACAGGGATTTTCATTGAGTAATAAAGCAAGATACAGAAAAGCATATAAGATTCTCTATTTGCAAAGGAAAATAATGCCTCTTCAAATCCCTATATATGCTTGCATATATATTTTCATCTAAATACATTTGAATATTATTATAAGAGTATGGGGAAAAATATGGATGAATGCCTACAAGGTATGTAGGGGGTACAGATAAAGAGGAAGGGAAGAGACAATAAAGGGAAAGAAAGAAACATATCAGTAAGAAAATAAATAATATATGTGAATGTATATTTATATATTTCTACCAAGTTGTAGATATCAATAAAAAAACAAAATTTAAAGGTTATACAACATAAGTCTTTCTGAAAATACAATTTCTAAAACCAACAAACCTACAGCTTATAAATATTTACTAAATTCTTGCTGCTTTAATAATACAGGGCTAAGACTATAGCAACTAACATTTTACACTTGGCAAAACTTCGCATATATTAAAACAAAAACAAAAACAGGTGTTTTCAAAACATGCCTAAAGGAAAAAAAGTCCTATCTGCTAACTACCCTCATCTTTCCTCCAGATTTCAATAAACTCTATATAATTAGTGTGGGCCCAGCTATCATGAATTTTGGGGTTGTGAACACATCCGTGTTTATAGTTCATCCAAGAAAAAAAAATCTAAGATCTTTAAGCAGCACAATGAATTTCATGGGGAAGTAGTTAAATAGAAAATATAGAGTATTTTTGCTGGAACTGTAAGTCCTATTAAAGTTTTGTAAGTTATGGGCTTCAAGTTAAGATAGATTGATTCCTAATGGCAAGCCTGACAAAGGCAAGAAACAAAAACTAGCTAACCAAGAACAGAACAAGTATTGTTAAAATGTCTATACCACCCAAAGCAATCTACACATTCAATGTAATCCCCATCAAAACAACACCAGCATTCTTCACAGAGCTAGAACAAACAATCCTAAAATTTGTATAGAACCAGAAAGATGCCAAATAGCCGAAGTAATGTCGAAAAAGCAAAGCAAAGCGGGAGGCCTCATAATTCCGGACTTCAAGCTATATTACAAAGCTATAACCATCAAGACAGTATGGTACTGGCACAAAAAGAGACACGCAGATCAATGAACAGAACAGAGAACCCAGAAATGGACCCACAACTGTATGGTCAACTTATCTCCGATAAAGCAGGGAAGAATATCCAATGGGAAAAAGTCTCTTCAACAAATGGTGTTGGGTAAACTGGACAGCAACATGCAGAAGAATGAAACTTTCTTATGCCATACACAAAAATAAATTCAAAATGGATTAAATGTCTAAATGTAAGACAGAAAACCATCAAATCCTACAGAACACAGGAAGCAATCTCTTTGACCTTGGCTGTGGCAACTTCTTACTAGACATATCTCTGGAGGTAAAGGAAACAAAAGCAAAATTGAACTCTTAGGACTTCATCAAGATAAAAAGCTTCTGCAGAGGGGTGCTTGGGTGGCTTAGTCGGTTAAGCATCTGACTTTGGGTTAGGTCATGATCTCATGGTTCATGAGTTCAAGCCCCACATTGGGCTCTGTGCTGACAGCTCAGAGCCTGAAACCTGCTTTGGATTCTGTGTCTCCTTCTCTCTCTGTCCTTCCCCGCTTGTGTGCTCTCTCACTCCTTCTCTCTCTCAAAAAAAATAAACATTAAAAAAAAAAAGCTTCTGCACAGTGAAAGAAACAATCAGCAAAACTAAAAGGCAACCTATAGAATGGGAGAAGATATTTGCAAATGACATATCGGATAAAAGACTAGTAGCCAAAATCTATAAAGAACTTCTCAAACTCAACACCCAAAAAATAAAGAATCCAGTTAAAAATGGGCGGAAGACACAAATGGACATTTTTCAAAAAAAGATATACAAATGGCTAAGAGACATGTGAAAAAATGCTCAACATCATTCATCATCAGGGAAATACAAATTAAAACCACAATGAAATACCACCTCACACCTATCAGAATGGCTAAAATTAGCAACTCAGGAAACAACAGATGTTGGCAAGGTTATTTTCCACAGAAAAAGATGTTTTCTGCAGAAAAAGGAGAATCCTCTTACACTGTTGGGGGGAATGCAAACTCGTACAGCCACTCTGGAAAACTGTGGAGGTTCTTCAGAAAGTTAAAGATAGAACTACCCTACAACCCAGCAATTGTACTACTAGGTATTTACTCAAAGGACAAAAAAAAAAAAAAAATACTCCCCCATGGAGTGGGGGAGAGGGGCAGAAGAAGAGAGAGAGAATCTTAAGCAGGCTCTACACTCTGGTGTGGAGCCCGATGCAAGGCTCAGTCCCATGACCCTGGGATCATGACATGACCTGAAATCAAGAATCAGATGTTCAACCAACTGAGCCACCAGGTGCCCCAGGAAGGAAGTTTTAGTGTTAAGCACTATACTATAATGCAGAACTGAAAAACTAGATTATGTCAGAAAAGTTATCAGAATAGGAAAGATTTGGAATCACATCATTAATATGAAAAGTGGTAGAAAAAAGAGGAAACAAGTAGTCAGAAAAACTAGTTTCTATGTCATTAGTCCTTCACCAATACATTAGTACCTCCTTTACATTACTTATCTCTAAGTCTCCACCTATAAAATGAAATATCTGCTCTACCTATCTGACAGCACAGGTGCAGAAGTTAAATCCTGGCTTGTATAGGAATGTGCTCTAAATATTAAGGAGGGATAGAACCGTCTTCTAAATTAAGCTCTTGATAAAATCTCTTCTCTTCTGTCTGCTTTTTCCAGTGAAGTTCCCATTTCTTCGACCTACGGAGGTCCAAAACCTTGGGAGTCCTCACTCCCCCCTTCTCTCTTATATCCTGTATGAAATCTGGTAGGAAATCTTGTCTCAAACTTAAAATACATAAAGAGTTCCATTTCTTCACTTTTATCACCCTGATCCAAGCCATCACCATTTCTTGTCTGGATTATTAAAAGAGCTCCCAACTGGTCTCTTTGTTTCAAGTCCTTGTTTCAGTCTGTTCTTCACCTCACAGTCACTCTTCTGAGAACACGTGTCAAATCATGTCACTCCTCTGCACAACCTTCCTGGGACCTCCCATTTCACTAAGAGTAAAAGCCAGGTTCTTAGAATATAAGGCTCCAAGTGATTTATGCCTCCTTTCAACTGTTTCCTCTACTTGAAACCCACTCCCTTGTCTGCCTTGCTTACTCCCTAACCCCTTGCAGGTCTTTGCTCAAATGTCTCTTTATTATTGAGGCCTTCCTTGTCCACCTTATTTAAATCGCAGCAGGCCTCCCACATCCATGTGTACACACACATGCTCCCTATCCCTCTTCCTTGTTATATTTTGCCTCAGCATCTATCACTACTCATCTTACTGATGCTTTCTACATGGGCAAAAATTCTTATTTTGTTCACTACTGAATTCCCAGTGTCTGGGATGATGTCTGGTGCTAAATAGAGAATGAATGAATGAATGAAAAAGCTCTCACTGTGGACGGATCTGGGATTAAAACTCAGCCTCTGCAATTTACTAGCTCTTTTTCTTATGGTCCTTTACTGTTTTGTAAAATGCGAATAATGGTAATACTGAATCTGATGAGTTGTTAATGGGAAATAAATGAGATTAACACATATAAAATGATTAGAATGAACGTGGAAAATAAAGAACTTATAAAGAACTATGCAAAAAGATAGTATTAGCATGATTTACAAATTACTATCCTAGGGGTGCCTGCATGGTTCATTCAGTTAAGTGTCCGACTCTTGATTTCAGCTCAGGTCATGATCTCGCGGATGGTGAGTTCAAGCCCTGCGTCGGTCTCTGTGCTGACAGCATGGAGCCTGCTTGGGATTCTCTGCCCCTCCCCCACTTGCTCTCTAGCTCTCTCTCAAAGAAAATAAAACTAAACTTAAAAAAAAAAAAATTACTATCCTAATATACAAAGAGGGGCTGTTCTGGAGAAAGTAAGAATTCCTAAAACACATATGTGGGCCAGGAGAAACAACAAAAGGAAAAGATCAAAAGAAGCCACAAATTAATACATAATTTTCTATGAATTTTATTTCACCTTCAAATAAAAAATTGCCGGGTGAACAGGAAACTCTGAAGGGAGGAGTAGTATCATTCATTCATTCACTCACATTTCATTCAAGTCTGTAAAGTTAGCTTATGCCAAGAATAATGTACATTAAGAACATAGTACTGTGGGAACAGTTCCAGTTAGAAAGGGTTATTTTAACTAGAAATTATGTGGTATCTAACCACTATATTTTACCTTATATTGCTTAAACACCTTTATATTTTCAGGCTTTTGAGATGGTGACTTTTTAAAAAAAATTTCCTGATACTGTAATAGACAATTAGCAATTTAAATGACAGGTGAGTCTAATAAAAGTATCAAAAAACTAAAAAGACAGCATTACCAGAGTACCATACGAGCCCAAATTAGGCAACCAGGTTTTGTTTTTCCAAATATTTCTCATGAAAGGGGAAGAAGTCATAGAACTGATTCCTCATGACGTACGTCGCATTACTCAGTTTCTCTCAATTCCTTTATTTTGAGCAAAGTACTGCTTGCAGAAAACACGTATAAGCTAGAATCCACCTCATCAGTACTAGTTTTTGCCTTCTTGAAGAGAATCAGTTATAAACAAATAAATGTAGTTATTATGTCTAGGGTGTTGTATCCCACTTTCAAGTGTTTGATGTTTTTGTAAAGAAGCATTTAAAAAAAATCACTTAAAGGGACACCTGGGTGGCTCAGTCAGTTAAGCATCCAAACCTTGATTTTGGTTCAGTGACCTGAACCTCACAGTTAGATCGAGCCCTGCGTCAGGCTCTGTGCTATCAGCATGGAGTCTGCTTGGCATTCTCTCTCCCTCTCTCTCTCTCTGCCCCTCCCCCTCTCACTCTCTCTAAAATAAACTTTTTTTTTTAAATCGCTTAAAAAAAGTAATTCAAAACTTCCACTTCTAAAAAAATGGAGGGAAAGTACTTTTCCATACTCCTCCCCCTAAGAAAATTGAAAAACCCTAAATGTTACATATAAAACAAATACAGGAAGACTGATTTTTGAAGAGAAGACAGGCCAGCTAGGTATGGCAGGACATGATGAACACCAAGGTGGTGAGTACCCTGGGTTTCCTCGCATAGCAAGACAAGTTTAGATAATAACTGATTTACTTCAAGCAAACAAAAGACAAAATTGTGGCCAACCTCTTCTCCTTGCCAGCAAAGGCTGATGGGAAGCCTAGACTTCTGTCACTGTGAGGCTATAATAAGGCACCCCAATCTCCCTACCAGGGTGATGTGGGAGAAGACTGTGTAGGAAGCCAGACTTTCTTTCCTACCCCTTCCTCCTGTAAAGTCAATGGCAGGGGTAGGGGTAGCCTGGGCTTCCATAGCTACCCGGGGGTAGGGTATCTATGAGGCATCCCTCCCCATTGCTTTCAGGGTGGCTTCAGAGAAAGCCTACAGGAGAGTTAGGGCTTTCACAACTGCCCAGCAGTAAAGAGACCAACACTCCACAATGTCAGCAAAGGCCAGGTGGGGAGCTGTAAGTAGGCCTGCTTACCTATGCCAGCAAGGGGATATTAGTGGAGTGTTCTTACAGGCAGCCTACTGGTAAGGGAGGACACCCACACCTGGCCAACCCTAGGAAGATCCACAACCACCCTCTCCTGCAGCTATAAAACAGGCCATGGACTTCCACCCCTACCTGAGTGTAACAGGGCAGCAACTCTCCCCTTCCTCACCTCAGCTACAGCATTGCCATAGAACATCAGGTAAGGTGGTATACTTAAACAAGATTCTAAGAACTATAACGTAATAGACAAAATGTCCAAGTTTTAATTAAAAAAAAAATCCCTCATCAAACCAAGAACCAAGAATATCTCAACTTGAATGAAAAATATAATCAACAAGATGAAAAAGACATCCAAAGGATCCGACTGGGATTTTAGAGAAGGCATATAAAAATGGTTTGACACGTAATAATGAACATCCTCAAAACAAATGAAATAAAAAGTCAACAACAAATACCCAGAAGACATACAGAACAACCAAGTAGAAATATCAGAACTGAAAATATGCTAACTAAAATAAAAAAATGTTTTCAACAGAAAAATGGAACAGAGAAAGTAATCAGTTAAATTGAAGACAGAATAATAGAAATTGCCTAATCTGAAAAACAGAGAAAATAAACAAAAAAATAAATAAAAAGAGCAGAGCCTTGGGGACTTTTGGGAGAATAACACTCCATTAAACAACAGGAGAATATATGTTCTTTTCAAATGCCCATGGAATATATACGTAGCTAGACCATATCTTGGGCCATAAAACACATCTCAACAAATTTAAATGAATTGAGATCATACAGAATGGGTTTTCTTTTTTTTTTTCCTAACAACTTTTTTTTTTTTTTTTTTTTTTTTTTGAGACAGGGAGAGACAGAGCATGAACAGGGGAGGGTCAGAGAGAGGGAGACACAATCTGAAACAGGCTCCAGGCTCTGAGCTGTCAGCACAGAGCCCAACACAGGGCTCGAACTCACGGACCGTGAAATTATGACCTGAGCCAAAGTCAGCCACTCAACCGACTGAGCCACCCAGGCACCCCCAGAATGGGTTTTCTGACAACAATGTAACCGAACTAAAAATCAATAACAGAAAAATAACTGGAAAATTCCCAAACACTTGGAAACTAAATAACATCCCTAAAACAATCCAGGTATCAAAGAAGAAGTCTCAAGGAAAAAAAAAAATACTGAACTGAATCAAATGAAAATATAATGTATCAAAATAGGTGGGACACAGACAAAACAGTGCTGAGAGTGGAATTTTAAGCACTAAAAGTTTACATTAGATAAGATGAAAAGCCTCAAGACCATAATCTAAGCTTCCATATCAAAAGCAAACAAAACCAAAACAAGATCAAGCAGATGGAAGAAAACAATAAAATTAAGAACAGAAATAAATGAAATAGAAAACAAAAGCAATAGATAAAAATCAATGAAACAAAGAACTAGTTCTTTGAAAAGATCAATAAAATTGACAAACATCTGGCAAAACTGACGAAGAAAAAAAGTTACCAATATTAACACTGAAACAGGAGAAATCACTACAGGACATGCAGACATCAAAAGGATAGTAAATTAGTTTTAAAAACAACAGTGCACACATAAATTTGACAATTTAGGTGGAACTGACCAATTGATTGAAAAATGCAAACCACTGCAACTCCCCATAAAATAGATATATAAAATAGATATTTGAATAGCCTTGTAATTACAAAATAAATTTAACTTGTAATTTAAAAACTCCCAAAATAGGCCAATATTAAATGGTCTCACCAGGGAATTCTACCATATGTTTACAGTATTAACACCAATTAAATACAGTCTCTTTCTGAAAATAGGAGAACGCTTCCAATTCCTTAGATGTTAGTACTACTCTGATACCAAAACACACAAAGACAGTACAAAAAGAAAACTATAGACCAAAATCTCTCATATGGATGCAAAAATCTTTAGCAAAATATTAGCAAATAGAATTTGGCAATATATGAAAAGAATTATATACCAAGATTATATGATATTTACTGCAGGGATGCAAGTCTAGCTCAATATTCAAAACTCAATCACTATAATACACCAAATTAACAAGTAAAGAAATATCACAAGATCATCTTAAGTGATACAAAAAATTAACAAAAGTCAACCTCTAGTCATGATAAAAAAAAACTCTGAAAATTTGGAATAGAGGGAGACTTCCTCAACTTCACATAAAGGATCTAACAAAAAACCCCTACAGTTTACATAATTAATGGTAAAACACTAAATGCTTTCCACCCAAGTTTGGAAATAAAGGAAGGATGTCCTCTCACACCACTCTTGTTCAACATAGTTTTGAAAGTTCTAGCTAGCAAAATAAGAAATGAAAAGATAATAAAATGCATATAGATTGAAAAGGAAGAAATGAAACTATCCCTATTGTCATATGACATGATTGTCCATACCGAAAATTCAAGGAACCTATATAAAAACTTCTATAATTAACAAGTAAATCTAGCAAGGTTGCAAGATACATAATTAAATATAAAAATTAACTGCATTTTGGGCATCTGGGTGGCTCAGTCAGTTGAGACTCTGACTCTTGGTTTTAGCTCAGGTCATGATCTCACATGTATGAGATCAAGCCCCGTTTCAGGCTCTGTGCTGACAGCATGGAGCCTGCTTGGGATTCTCTCTCTCCCCTCCCATGTGTGTGCTCTCTCTCTCACTCTCACTCTCTCTCTCTCTCTCAAAAATAAATAACCTTAGAAAAAATTAAAGAAAAAATCAACTGCATTTCTTTACCTGCAGTGAACACATGGAAAGTGAAATTAAAAACCCAATACCATGTATAATCACTCAAAAAGAAAAACATTTAGATATAAATCTAACAAAGATTTGTATACTAAAATCTACAAAACACTTAAGAAAGAAATCAAAGAAGATATAAGTAGCCAGAGATTAAAGGACTCCAGATAGTTAATATCCACTTCTCTCCAAATTGATATACAAGTTTAACATAATCCCTAGAGTTTCAGCAAGATTTTTTGCGGATACACAGGTGATTATTCTAAAATTTATATATAAAGGCAAACGAACTAGATTGGCTAAAACATTTTGAAAAAGGATAGGAAAGTGGGAAGAATCACCCTAGTTGACCTAAAAAAAAAAAAGAGGGGTGCCTGGGTGGCTCAGTTGGATGAGCGTCTGACTTTCGATTTTGGCTCAGCTCCTGATCACAGGGTCATGGGATCAAATCCACATCAAGCTCTGAGCTGAGCATGGAGACTGCTTAAGACTCTCTCCCTCTCTCCCTCTGCCCCTCTCCCACTTGCACATTTGCATGCACGCACTCTCTCCAAAAAAATTTAATTTAATTTAAATTTAAAAATAGTGCCAGAAAAACTGGCTATCCATAGGCAAAAAATAAAAAATAAAACTTTAACCTAAACCTCACACCTTACAAAAAATTAACTCAAAATGGATCATAGATTTAAATGTAAAACATAAAATTAAAAAAAATTTAGAAGAAAACATGGGATAACAGTTTTAGAATAGGGCTCAGTGAAGAGTTTTTAAAAATAACATAAAAAGCATAATCCACAGAAAATAGCAACAATAAATTGGACCTCATCAGAATTAAAAACCTGATCTGTGAATAACTATTAAGAAAATGAAAGACAAGCTACAGATTGGAAGAAAACATTTGTAAACCACCTATCTGAAAATGAGTCATATATAGATTATATAAAGGAGTCTCAAACTCAATGGTAAAAAAAAATATAAATATAAATATAAATATAAATATACTCTTTCTATCAATATAAATATACTCTTTATATAAATATAAATATATATTTATATATAAATATAAATATATATTTATATTTATATATATAAATATATATATTTATATTTATATATATAAATATAAATATATACTCTGGAAAATAATTTGGCAGTTTCTTTGAACTCTAAACATAAACCTATCACCCAGCAATCGCACTTCTGGTCATTTATCCCGGATAAAAACTAGGTTCACCCAAAAATGTACACCTGACTATTCACAGTAGCCTTATTTGTAACAGTCAAAAACCGGAAGCAACCAAAATGTCCTATACTGGTGAAAAGTTCAACAAATTGTGGTACAGCCATACCCGGAATAAACCGGGACGAACTACTGATACATGGAACAACTTCAATGGATCTCAAGAGTATTATGCTGAGTGAAAAAGCCAATCTCAAAAAGTCAAATATTGTATGATTCTCCAAATCACATTCTCTAAATCATATAGTCAAAATGACAAACAGAGATAAAAAATAGATTAGTAGTTGCCAGATATTAGGGATAATGGGGGAACCAGAGGAGATGGGTGTGATCATAAAGGGGTAGTGGCTGATTGGGATGGTGGTTACATAAATACACGTATGTGATAAAATGATAGAGAACTACACACACACTTCATATCAAGGTCAAGTTCCCGGTTTTTAGGAGGGTACATGGGACCTTCTCTACACTACTTTTGCAACTTCCTATAAATGTATAATGACTTCAAAGTAAAAAGTTAAATAAAAAAGCAATAATTCGACAAGTGAAAACTAGATATCCACATAAAAAATAATGAAATTGGACCCTTACCCACTATGAAGTGAAGTCCGAATGGATCAAAGACCTAAATGCTAGACCTTAAACTATAAAACTCTGAAGGAAATACAGGGCAAAAGCTTTAAGACACTGGATTTGGCAAATGATTGCTTTGATATGACAACAAAGGCACAGACAACAAAAGAAAAAATAGACAAATTAGATTTCATGAAAAAATTGTGTGCATCAAAAGACAATGTCAACTGAGTAAAAAGGTAACCCACAAAATAGGAGAATATATTTACAAATCATATATCTCATAAGGGATAATAGCCAGAATATATAGAGAACTCCTAAAACTTAACAAAATCAATCCAATTCAAACTTGGTATTGAATAGATATTTCTTTTTTTTTTTTTAATGGTTTCTTTTTTTATTTTTGAGAGAGACAGAGACAGAATGCGAGTGGGTTAGGGGCAGAGAGAGAGGGAGACACAGAATCCGAAGCAGGCTCCAAGCTCTGAGCTGTCAGCACAGAGCCCGACGCGGGGCTTGAACTCACGAACTGTGAGATCATGACCTGAGCCAAAGTCGGCCGCTCAACCGACTGAGCCACCCAAGCACCCCACTGAATACCTATTTCTTTAAAGAAACACCCATCAAGATGGCTACAATAAAAAAACAAAACAAAACAAAACAAAATCGGTGCTGGCAAAGATGTGGCAAAAATGGAACCCCTGTGCACTGTCAGTGGGAATAGAAAATGGTATAGCTGCTATGGAAAACAGTATGTTGGTTCCTCAAAAAATTAAAAATAGAATTATCATATGATCCAGCAATTCTACCTCCGTGTATACCCCCAAAAGAACTGAAACCAGGGACTCAGAGTTATTTGTATACCCACGTTCATAGAAGAATTAGTCACAGTAGCTAAGAAGTGAAATCAACCCAAGTAACCCTTGACAGAAATTTGAAAGGATAAGCAAAATGTGGCATACACATAGAATGGTATATTATTTATCCAGCCTTAGAAAGGAAGGAAATTCTGACACATGCCGCAACATGGATAAACCTTGAGGACTTCATGCTAAGTGAAATAAGCCAGTCACAAAAGAAAATACTATGTGATCAGCCTTACAGGAGAAACTTAGAGTAGTCAAAATCACAGAGACGGAAAGTGGAATGGTGGTTGTCAGGGGCTGTGGGGAGGTGAGACTAGGGAGTTACCGTCTAAAGGGTACAGACTTTCAGTTTTACAAGAGGAAAAGAGCTATGGGAGATGAATGGGGTGATGGCTGCACAACGTTATGCACATACTTAATACCACTGAACTGTATACTTAAAAATGGTTAAGATGGTAGATTTTGTTAGGTGTGTTTTACCATAATAAAAAATACTAGGGAAAAAAAAGAAACAATACAGTGGTTTTATTGTAGCAATCATGAAGAAAGGAAAAAAAAAATCCTAATATTAAGTGGCTAGGTACTTGTGGCTTGGGATAAAGTTTCCAGCGTCAGCACCATACACGGGACCATATTTCATTATACACGGAAATAAAGAGGATATACTCTGTTAATAAGCTGTGTTAATAAATAAGCTGTGTTGATCACTCAAAAAGCAGTTTTACTGATTTACTGATTACAAAGATCTTCTTGTCAAAAATGTTACTGAAAAGTTTTAATAAATTCTTTTAACAAGTGTGAAATAGAAAAGAACAATACAGTAAGTATTTCATTAACCCATTTGACAAGTATTTCCTGAGTTACCTATCATATATCTGGCATTGTTCTAGGCTCTGGGGTTACAGCTGTAAACAAGACAGACAAAAATACCTTCCTGCATGAAGCTTATACATGGACACATTATTTTATAAAAAGCATAATATTAAGAAGTATACTTTTAGTTCCAAATTAAGTAAATTAATTGTTAAAATTTTAGTTCAAATTTAATCTAAAGCCATAAATGTTTACATATTCAGTTGGATAAACAGGTTTTAAAATCATTTCAGTGGGAAAACTAAGATTGTGTTAAGACGGCATTATACTAAAGCCTACACCACATAGAATTTGAAATATTGAAGGAATTGTAAATTTACATTTGAGCTGTATGATTGAAAAAATCCACACTGCGTTGTTACTTGAGCAAAGTACCTACGAAATAATACTGTTCTTTAGATATTCTCTGCCTACATATAAACTCTTGGGACCGGGGCTCCTATTAGGTTTTACTATATAACACAATTCCTAAGTTAAGGTACAGAGTTTCTGTTTGGTCATGTTTCCAAACGTACTGGAGCTACTGACTGGAATATGCTTTTTCCTAGGTTATCTCTGACAGTGTTCTCCCACCCACGAGCACACTGTATTACCACAGGGTAAATGTGCTAACCTAAATTGGAGTTACCTCTACCCTATCTCCTTTGTCCTCCTCACAACCAACCCCTTAAATCAGCACTAGCATCTCATTTCTTCACGAACCTGAGTTTTCTAAAGGCCAGTCTCCCTTTACCCTAGGGAAGGTGAATGTTTTCTCATCCTGTCCCCCTAAAAAGTCCTCCACCTTCTCGCTGTACTTAGGTCCATCACTGGGGTGTGCAATGGGGACCACAAAACTAGGAGAAAATATAATTCATGTCTGGAACTATCATATCTGCAGCCAAAAAAGTACTTGACTGTAAGGCTTTGATTACTTGATTTTGTTTCTGTTTGACATCATATAAGGTACGGAGAAAAAGATAAGGGAAATATTAAGTTTTACTTCTATTCTTCCTCCCCCAATTTTGTCTATTCAAATTTTCACCTTTAGAGCCAATTTATTTATAAAATAACTCATTTTTCCCGTTCATGATATGAGCTGTTTCATTATAGTACTTAGAATTTGCATCTATTGACTTAGAAGAAAACTCATATAATTAGAGAATGTATAAAAATATCATTAACAATGAAAAAGTCATATGTATAAATATTGAACGTATTGAAATATAAAACATAAAAATTGATTAAGCTTGTAATAAATAAATAAATAAATAAATAAATAAATAAATACATAAGGGCCTCTAGTTTTCCAAACAGATATCACATCTTCTGCATAGACTCCCAGAACAATGATGTTTATTTTTAAGAAATTGTCCTTTCCGTATTTCCCGTTCTAACACACTGTTTTAATGAGACCACCACACCTTACGGTCTGGCCCTCCGAGGGTACTGCACAATCTCAGCAGTAGAGCAGATTTCTTGAGGGCAGATTAGCAATTAGGTCATGAAAAACAGGCAGCATAAAATAGCTACTGCTAATCTACATGAGAAGCATTTACTCAATTAAGCAGATGGAAATGTTATTATGAACTCAGTACTCCAATGATGGTCTTTAAAATTAAGAAGGATAGGGGCAAATGAAATGCACACTGGGGGATTTGGGGCCTTTATATATTAATTCTAAAGTATACAATGCAGAACACTGTAATGAAGTTAACAAAATTAATTAAAAGATTCTTTGCATGTAACCATTAGAGACTACATTAAAAAATACATGACAGTTTCTGACATTATTAATAATGTGACTGTACTTTAACATTCTTAATGTTGATACCATGACCTTTCCCTAATATACCACTGATACCAAAAACATGAGCATGAGAAGTCTTATTACTCATGGCTGGTATAAATACGGTTTTTAATATGCTTTCTGGTAGTGCTGTTTCCATTTTGAGTTTCAATAACTGATAAGCTCATGATGAATTTTCAAATATTTAAAAGATTACTACGTATTTTTACTAGCAAACAGAGTTGTCATATATTTATGTATTCGAACATGTGTTTCTTTACATCATCTTTTTATTAGACAATAACAAAAAAAACCCTGAATTATTAATGTGCTTAAAAACCTCCATCAAACTCTTAGAACAAAAATCTTCAAGTGACTTTGGGAAAATGGTCACAAACAAGGAATTTTTACATTGTGATAAAATATCTTACATTGTCATACATATTTTATGTCTAACTCCTATTTTCCAAGTTTTAGTGTATAAACTTAACAAATTATTATTACAGAGTTCTAATATATATGCCAAAATTATAACAAGTAAGTGGTTTGTTACAAAAGCTACATAAAAATAAGCTGTGCTTATGAAAGCTATAAAATGTATATTCACATTGACTCTAAATATTACATTTAGACTTTTATTGATTTACTCACCGTAAATAAAACTTCTCAACAATTACTATAACAAACTTGTTTCAATATTTTTAATATAACAATAATAGTCATTTGCCCACTCTTTCTCCCCAACGCTTATCTTTATATGTAATCTTCTATCATCCTAAACTCTTTCTTAACAGAAATCTACTTTTTGATATCCTTGGCTTGAAAATTACATAGTATGTAGAGTTGTTGAGTTTATTTATTTAAGTTTATTTACTTTGAGAGAGACAGAGACAGCATGCGCAGGGAAGGGGCAGAGAGAGAGAGAGAGAGAGAGAGAGAGAAAGAGAGAGAGAGAGAGAGAGAGAGACAGAACCACAAGCAGGCTCTGCACTGACTGAAGCGGGGCTCGAACTCATGAAACCGTGAGATCAGGACCTGAGCCGAAACTGAGAGTCAGACTGACTCTTAATGGACTGAGCCACCCAAGTACCCTGAAACTTTATAAGTTAAATTATGTGCTCCTTAAAACAGAGTTCTATACAGGATAGGTGCTCATTAATATTCATGGCATGACATTAATTCATATATTCATCCAATATATCCATTTACTGTGCGCCAGGACACTGTAGTTAATTCTGCAGACATAAAGATAAAAAAGAAACAGCCCCTGTTCTAAAGCTGCCCAGACACCTGAAGGATTGTGGTAGGGAGAAAAACGGACCCTTGAAGATGTCCACATTCTATTCCCGGAGTCTGGCAACATTTTACCTTAGATGGCAAAAGGGATTTTGCAGATATGATTAAGATTGAGCACCCTGAAAAGGGAGACTATCCCGAATTACCCAAATTTGCCCAGTCTAATCACATGGGCCCTTAAAAGCAGAAACTTTTCCCAGTTACAGTCAAAGAAAGACGTGACTCCAGAAGCAAAGTCGGACATCACACTGCTGCCTTTGGCTCAGTCGGTTAAGCCTCCAATTCTTGATTTTGGCTCAGGTCAAGATTTCATGGTTCGTGAGTTGGAGTCCCACGGTTGGACTCCATGCAGACAGTGTGGAACCTGCTTGGGATTCTCTCTCTCTCATGTGCGTGCATTCTCTCTCTCTCTCTCTCTCAAAATAAGTAAGCTAAATTTTTAAATGTTTATTTATTTTTGAAAAAGAGAGAGAGAGAGAGCAAGCAGGGAAGGGGCAAAGAGACAGTGAGACAGAGAATCTGAAGCAGGCTCCAGGCTCTGAGCTGTCAGCACAGAGCCCAATCAGGGCCTCGAACCCACAAACTGCAAGATCATGACCTGAGCCAAAGTCGCATGCTTAACTGGCTGGGCCACCCAGGTACCCCAATAAATAAACTTAAAAAAAATAAAGCAAAGTAAAGGGAGGAGGGGATATATGTGGGAAAGATGCAGATCTGTCAAAATGAGACAAAAAGACCAGGGCTGGAGAAATGCCTTCTTTAATTGTATGTTTAACTTTTCCTAAAATCAGCAAGTACTGCCTTTAGTGTTCAATAGAAGACTTCAACACACCGATAATTTAGTCCAGGGTTTTCATGTTGTATAATAATACATCGACTAATGATGAAGCAAAGACTTTCAAAACAAAAGTCATTGCTATTTTCAGGTTTCTGAGTTGATACTGTTTTACAGCAAGTTGAATGACCAACTGGACAGAAATGGCACTAAATATCAGTGACAATTACAACACTGGGGTATGTTAGGACTTCCTTGATTTGGGATGCTTCCTAGATTTGACAAACTATATGACTTCATGTGGATTTTATCCCCCCTCTGATACTGAACTATGGGTGGTTCAGCAATAACTAATATAGTACTTTCCACATCTAATAACTGCTCTTAGAGAATGGTAATGAAAGCACAGAAAATTTAATTACTTTTGACTTTAAAGGAAAATCCAAATTTAAATAATCAGTCTTATGTGATATTGTTAAGACAGTAAGAAGACAATGTTTAAAACTCACTTTGAAGTGTTTCAAGTTCAGCCCGACTCAGTGCATCTTCCTTTTTCTTCAATCTTGTTTCTTTATATTTAGCATAAAACTCCCCGGCATCCTTAAAAAAGAAGTTACAAAGAAATTAACATAAAGATCGGTTTGCTTTGATACTACGTCACGCACAACTTCATTTTAAAGCCGTGTATTGTCTTCCTTTCAGTTTATGGTTTTAAATTGTATGACGAACACAAGAAACAATAAATGTTTCTCCCCGATTTTTCTCTCTCAGAGAGCTTATTTATTAAGGCCAGAACCTGCGTGAGTATAAATCTAAGGAGAGTTTCTTCTCTCAGACATGGAAGGGAGGACTCCTCTTCCTGTTTTCTACCACTGTTTGTGTTCTCAACGTTGGGCTACTCCATGGACAAAGAGAAGACACACTCGCTGAATTAAGCTAAATGGGCACAGTAAGTTATGTCACTGTGACTAACAAAGCACTATTTTCATATTCATCCCTTCACCTCAAAAGATTGTCAAAATTCTCACATGCAAATCTGATTAAGAAACCTAGCTGACCCTGTCAATACAAGTGAAGATGTCATTCCTCCTTCCACCACACTTAGAGATCAGTTCCTGTCATGGAGGCTTGAGGACTGAGGACACACTTAGGTGTCCAAATACAGTGGCTCAAGTGTCAAGGAGTGGCACACAGGCAAGACTCTAGCAGAGTGCTGAAAAAAGATCAGGCCTACAATAATCACAAACGTGGAGATCAACAAATTGATGCTCTAAGCGTATGAAGATCCTGACAATGAGAAAAACAGAACAGGTAATTTTCCACTACCTCTTGGCTTCAACTTCATTCATCACGCAGCAATACTACTTGTAACTGCCAGGCCACATTGTGCTTTTAAGTCTTTGCATACCCTTTGCCCACTAACTAGAATATTTTGCTCCCCTGCCATTATTTTGATGAACTCCTACTATTCATCCCTGAAAACTATTCAAGCATCACCTCCTTTTGCAAGGCTTTCTGACCTTCCCTGGCAGAGGAATTCTCTCCTGTATACCGCTTCTGTGTTTAAGCACACTTCTAGGATTGCTTGTATCATGCTATATTCTCTCCTAGAAAATGGGAAATCTGAGACGGGGTACTTGTGTGCCCAGAGCACAGAATCTGGTATAAAACAGGTACACAATAAATATTCATTGAACTGAACTAGGTCAAAATATATGAGAAATCTTGTAAAGGAAGAAATGAAAGGGCTTGGTGTGGAATAGGAAAAAGAGAGCTATCAAGGATTAACTCTAGGGTAACATTCCCAGATTTTAAGATTCCTAGGGCAGATACATCATAGACTCATCTGAGAGGGTTTATTTTTGAAGGAAATACAGGAACAAAAGCTCTATCTTGATTCAAATGGAAATGCATGAACACTTAAACCCTAGAATGGAATTTTCTCTTTTCATCTGTGACCGTCCAAGAAGAGTTAAAGCTTTTCTTAGAGTCTGTATCTCTTGGGCTTATATCAGAACTCTTCCATCTGACGATGAATTAGGTAAATAATAGGCATTCCTAAAATCACTGGATCAGTATAATAAAGATGTATCTCTTATTCTCCCATTCTCATTTTCATGTTCCTACCTCATTTCTACCAGGACTCCACAAGCCCTGGGTCAGCGAAATAATGGTATAACTTGAAGGGTACAGAAAGTCATGAATCCAACATACTCATCCTCCCAGTCCATATATACTTTAAAATGCAACAGGATTTGGGGTTAAGGATTTATAGCCCCTTAACATTCCCTGCACCCCTAAAAAAACCTCAGCCCTGGAATACTCTTATTTTCTTTAAGCCACATCAGTCATTTGTTCCATGACGTGAATGAATGAATGAATGAGTTTATTACCTTCTTTCCGGGCAGTAGTTTTTATTTTTTATTTATTAAAAAAAATTTTTTTAAATGTTTATTTACTTTTGAGAGAGAGAGTGAGAATGCAAGCTGGGGAGAGGCAGAGAGAGAGGGAGACACAGAATCCGAACCAGGCTCCAGGCTCTGAGCTGTCAGCACAGAGCCCGACGCAGGGCTAGAACCCGCAAACCTTGAGATCATGACCTGAGCTGAAGTCGGACACTTAACCGACTGAGCCACTCAGGCGCCCCCAGGCAGTAGTTTTTAATAGTAGGGAAAAGGTCAGGATAGCACTGGACCCTTGAAGGGAGCAGGAAAGGTGGCACCATACAAGAAAAAGGGGCACAGATAAGTTATCTATGAGATGTGAAAGAAGGTAGGTTGAAATCAAACATCATAGTACAGTATAGTGAGGGAAAATACAGTGATTACTAGGACAGATTTTGGAGCCAGACATGACTTGAATTAAGGTCTCAGCTCTGCCTTCTTTCAGCCTAAATAGGATTCAGCAAATTACTTCACTCAGCGTTGTGTGAATTATCTCATTCATAAACGGGGACGATCACAGAGCTACTGGGAAGACTGAAGTGCTGATACATGTATCAAACACGCAGAATAACATCTTGCACACAGGCCCTCTATGTTACCTATTTTTATTATTACTTATTTTACCAAAGCCTTATTCTCTACCACAAAAAGTGAGTTTTTCTGCTTCAGACCTCACCAAAACTCCCGCAGAATCCTATAACTTCTTGCTTATGAGGCTTTCTTCACCTGCACCCTCTCAAAACAAAAATCTTTTACTTGGTGAATAGCAGCCTCTTCCTCGTGGTTCTACCAAACTTGAATATTTCTCTGTTCGTGTTTCTGCTTCCTGCTACAGTACAGAATTCCACTAAAAATTCCTCTTTGAAATTACCCATTTGACCCCCAAATCACACTTATCTGAGGATCATTATGCACTCACTCACTTTACCCTACTTCACCTAATTCCAAGAGTTTTAACACATTCCCCAATTGCACTCACGGTTTGTTCTAGGCCAAGAATCTGTTCCTTCTTTTGCTCCGTTTCTAAGCATTTATTTAAATGTTCCTCATCCTTTTTCTTGTCATATCGTACTTGTACTTGTAAACCATAATAATATGCCTACTCCAGAAAGGCTCACTTCTGTAAGAAACCTATGATCTCAAAGAACTCTACTGCATTCAACACCCTACACCACTCCAACCCTCCTTGTGTGCAGTTTGGTGTACCACACATTAAGGTACACTGACAAACTGGAACACTTTAAAAGGAAAGTGATCACATGGTAGGGAAGCTTGAAATTATTTCTTAAAAGGGGGTGGAGATCAGATTAGAGATAACCTGATAACTATCATAGAGTATCTTAAGGGTCATTATAGGAGAGAATGGTGTATTCTAGAGATGGAAGTTTTGATTTTGGATAAATAGAAAGAAGAGCTTTCTAATAACTAAAATTACCTTAAAATGAAAGAGACTGATCTCAAAGGTAATATTCAAGAAGAGACCTATGGCTATTATTTAAGGTATATTCTAAGTGAGAATCACATAGTCAAAGGGGTTGAATGAGAGTAGTTGTTCTGAAATCAAAAACAAATTTTTTTTTAGTTAGTTTGTTTCAAGTTATTATTTGACTTCCAGTTAGTTAACATATTGCATAATATTTCTTTCAGGAGTAGAATTTACTGATTTATGACTTACATATAACAGCCAATGCTCATCACAACAAGTGCCCTCCTTAATACCCACCAGCATTTAAAAAAAAATTTTTTTAACGTTTATTTATTTTTGAGACAGAGACAGAGCATGAATGGGGGAGGGTCAGAGAGAGGGAGACACAGAATCTGAAACAGGCTCCAGGCTCTGAGCTGTCAGCACAGAGCCCGACGCGGGGCTTGAACTCACGGACCGCGAGATCATGACCTGAGCCAAAGTCGGCCGCTTAACGGACTGAGCCACCCAGGCGCCCCATACCCACCAGCATTTTAACCCATCCCCCTGCCCACTTCCCTTCCAGCAGCCCTCAGTTTGTTCTCCATAGTTAAGAGTCTGTTTTATGGTTTCCTCTCTATTTTATTTTTCCTCCTATGTTCATCTGTTTCATTTCTTTTTTTTTTTTAATTTTTTTTTAATGTTTTATTTATTTTTGAGACAGAGACAGAGCATGAACGGGGGAGGGGCAGAGAGAGAGGGAGACACAGAATCGGAAGCAGGCTCCAGGCTCTGAGCCATCACCCCAGAGCCCGATGCGGGGCTCCAACTCACGGACCGCGAGATCGTGACCTGAGCTGAAGTCGGATGCTTAACCGACTGAGCCACCCAGGCGCCCCCATCTGTTTCATTTCTTAAATTCCACAGATGCATGAAATCATATGGTATTTGTCTTTCTATTTCTGAATTACTTTGCTTATGATAATAGTCTCTAGCTCCATCAACAAAATGCAATTTTGCAATTGCAAAAGGCAAGATTTTGTTCTTTTTTTGTGGCTGAGTAACATTCAATTGCACATATATGCTACCTCTTCTTTCACTTGATCTTGGCCAAAAGGCCAAGAAGCGATATATACGCAGTACCTCTTCTTTAATCCATTCATCAGTCAATGGACATTTGGGCTCTTTTCAAAATTTGGCTAGTGTTGACAATGTTGCTATAAATAATGGGGTGCATGTTTCCCTTTTAATTGCCATTTTTGTATCGAGTTAATACCTAGTAGTGCAAACGTTCAGTTGTGGGATAGTATTCTCTTTTTAACTTTTTGAGGAACCTCCATATTGTTTTACAGAGAAGCTGCACCAGTTTGCATTTGTACCAACAGTGTAAGGTGGTTCCCTATTTTCTTCGTCCTCCCCAACATCTGTTATTTCTTGTGTTGTTAAATTTAGCCATTCTGACAAGTGTGAGGTGAATCTCATTGTAGTTTTGATTTGCATTTCCATGATGATGAGTGATTTTGAGCATCATTTCATATACTGTTAGCCATTTGTATGCTTTCTTTGGAAAAATGTCAGTTCATGTCTTCTTCCCATTTTTTAACTGGATTATTTGTCTTTTGAGTGTTGAGTTTTATAAGTTCTTTATATATTTTGGATATTAACCCTTTGTCAGATATGTTATTTGCAAATATCTTCTCACACTCTAAATGTTGCCTTTTAATTTTATTATTTCATTTTACTCACTGTGAAGAAGATTTTCATCTGGGTGAAGTCCCAATAGTTGCCTGCCTGCTTGCCTTCCTTCCTTCCTCCCTGCCCCTCTCTGTTTCTTTTTCTTTCTTCCTTCCCTCCCTCCCTCCCTCCTTTCCTTCCTTTCTCTTCTCTTCTCTTCTCTTCTCTTCTCTTCTCTTCTCTTCTCTTGTCTTCTCTTCTCTTCTCTTCTCTTCTCTTCTCTTCTCTTCTCTTCTCTTCTCTCTTTTCTTGCTTTTCTTTCCCTTGACCCAGGAGACATATCTAGTATGGCTGATGTCAAAGAGATTGTTACCTGTGTTCTCTTGTAGGATATTGATGGTTTCCTTTATCACATTTAGGTTTTTCATCCCTTTTGCATTTACTTTTGTGTATGGTTTAAAAAGTGGTCCAGTCGCATTAAAAGCGGTCCAGTTTCATTCTTTTGCATGTTGCTTTCCAGTTTTCCCAGCACCATTTTTTAAAGAGACTGTTTTTATTCCCTTTGGACATTCTTTTCTGCTTTGTCAAAGATTATTTGACCATGTAGTTTTAGGTCCATTTCTGGGTTTTCTATTCTGTTCTGTTTATCTCTGTGTCTTTATTTGTGCCAGAAACAGCAAAAAAAATTTTTTTAATAAAAAAAAATGAGTAGTTGTTTTGAAACATTGCCCCCTCCCATTCTTCCTGAGTGACTAATTCACATCAATATAATTGTCAAGTAGAGAAAAGAAACATAAAGTCTCATTTTGAGTCCAAGCAAAATAAGCTCAGTTTACTTATACACAAAAAATTTGAATTTCTAAGTAAACTTCTTATCCATCTTTGTGGACATTGCCCGAAACATAACAGAAGCTTAATAAATACTCAATGAATGAATGAAGGCTTACTTTAATCAATCAGGGCTCTGGACTGCCTAGGTTTAGCTCTGTTAAGACTGTATTAAAACTATGCGATTTACAGGGTTCCAAACAAGAGTTCCTATCGGCAATGAGCTTATAGCATAATCATCAATGAACGGAACATGAGCAAAAGTTTTTAGTTTAGAAGCCACTCTCCCGGTACTTAACAAAATTTTTTGAAGGGCTCAAAGCTTATCTACATATATATCAAGCAGGGACCTGATCTTACATTGCAGAAGTACAGCCAACTTAAAGAATTTACATGTTATGAGTTTTCTTTGTATGTAATTGTAGAGCATGGTCCTTGCACAATAAGACCTTAGTTATATTAACTTATGCTTATTTATTGAACCACTATTATATGTGCTGTACCTTGTTGGGATATATGGAGATTACAGGAAAAGACAAGCACTTGTCTTTAAGGCAGATGTTAAAATAACTGAATGACCCCAAATTTGGAAAATAACCTATGAGAATAGGGATTTTTGCCTCAAAAAAAAATTTTTTTTTATTTCTAGGGCCTAGAAGAGTAGCTGGTATATAGTAAGCACTCAATAAATACTTGTTGAATGAATTGCTTGAAAACAGAATGAAGCTCACCCAACATTCTGTTTCCCCACATTTCCTTATCCTCTTGAGATTAGGTGGGGTCATGGGACTAGTTCTGGATGGGCTGTGGATGGAAATATCATGTGTCACCTTCAAGCGAAGGCACCAAAAAGCCTGTGCGATACTCTTGCCATAGTGAGGAAGGAGGCCACATGTTCCAGATCATACAGCTGGAAGATGGTAAAGACGTCCTTGTTCTGAGTCCCTGAATGACTAGTTAGAGCAGAATGCCCTCTTTCCTACCAAGAAGTGACAGACAAGTGGTATAAGCTAGAAATATGTTAAGCCACTGGAATTTCAGGATGATCTGTACCTTGCCATAGTATATCAATCTATCCTTATTATAATATAAATAATAAGTGCTATGAAGTTAGAAGTTAGCACAGAGAATATACAATGGGAAGTTTTCAACTGGCCTAATCAGGAAGGACTTCCTAATGATAATGACCATTCATATAAGCCTTGGAGATACTACCTCCAAGATAAGCGAGTTATGAGATGGAGAATATCCATACCAAAAGCTTTTAATATTACTGACATATTGCATTTAAGTGATAAAATAACATGCTGAGCTGGTACTATTTGCCATGTTTTGGTTTTCTTTTACTTCTCCATCCCAGCTCTGTGCTGATGGCATAGAGACTACTTGGGATTCTCTCTCTGCCCCTCCCCTAATCTCTCTCTCTCTCCAAATAAATAAACATTTCCTCTTAAAAAAAATAACCTTCAAAATATTAAATGACTGAAGGAAACGTAGGAAAGAAGGGAGTTGATCTAGAGTGGTATAAGCAGCGAAATGCTACCCATCACCTGTCCTAATGGGAATAAGGAACATGGAAGAGCTCTGAGGACAGGTAGCTACAAAAGAGATGAAGGATGTACCACTTCTTTGACGGTCTGACAGCACAAATCTCTGGTTTGAAGCTTACATATAAACTTCAACATAGGGAAAGAGCGTAAGTACATTTCTGAAAATCTGCCCACAAAGTATTTATGTCAAGATTTGTTCTCCCATTGGCTTATACTATAATCTCAGAGTTACACATAATGTGTAATAAAATTACAATGAAGAGCATGGGAAAAATATAAATTGTAGGCTTTGAAAAGATTTTTTTCATTTTTTTTAAAACTTTATTTTGAGAGAGAGAAAGAGAGACAGCAAACCTAAGGGGGGCGGCGGGGGGGGGGGGGGCGGAGAGCAGAGAGAGAAGGAGAGAGAATCCCAAGCAGGCTCCGTGCTTTAAGCACAGAGCCCGACGCAGACTTTGATCTCACAAACCGTGAGATCATGACCTGAGCCGAAATCAAGAGTCAAGGCCTAACTGAGCCACCAAGGCGCCCCCTATATTGTAGACTTTAAATAAGAGTCCAAAGTTTTGTACAAACACTGAATTCACAAACATTAATAAAATAAAAATAAGATAAAAACTGAGAAGCTATGCCTTCCTCTCCCTCAGTCAGTGGTATTCAAGATGTAAGGCCTAACAGCTACTTTTTCCACTTGGGCTAAGAAACAGAAGAGACTAGAGAAGTCATGTATTCAGCCCCAACTCAATGCAAGAATCCTATAACTTTACAATAATTATAATCAGCCTAAATACTCTGATAGGGACTTGTAAGAGTAGAGAGCTTATTCATTTGCTGTAGAGTAGCTATCCTTCTAGTTATTCCACTATTGGGAAAAGTTATCTTCCTCAGCTTTTATATTTCTCATATTTTAATACTTATTGTCATCTGCTTTAAGTTTCATTTCTACCATTCACTAGTCATGTCACTTTGAGCAAACTGCCTCACCAAGCTAAGTCTTAACTACTTTTTATCTATAAAATATGGAATCTATGAGACTATATATCTCTAACATTGTACCTAACATTTTGTGTTTTTTTAAATCTTTTCTACATCTAGCAATAACCTACAAAACTCCACTTTATATTCTATCTTCGGACCTCCAAGTACTTCCATGTTATGTTCGTTCCCCTTTCAGAGGACAGAAGGAATGGAATCTTTGTCTTCTGTTGTGAGGTCTTTCCAATTTTCCTTTCTCTCTCTGCCCTTCTGTAGCAGTAGAGTTTCAGCCTTACAGAAATTCAGACGCTCTTTTCCATCCCTTTTCATTTGTTTGCATACTCCCTACATAAAGTATGTTTGTAAAGTTTTTTTTAAAGTTCTTAGAGTACTAAAAGTAAGCTTTTCCATCCCTTGGAGAATCTGTGTTTAACTCTGAGTAGAACAGGCAACTCAGCTTGCTACAATTGCCTCAAAGCCTTTTAGGAGCTTTTTTCTGCTGCTAATTAGCTGTGAATGTTTTGTTTATTTGGTTTCTGACAGAGTCCCAGCAAGCAGAAGCAAAGGGGCTAGAAAGGAAGGGCCCTGACTGTACAGAGGTGACCTCCAGGCTTGTCCACAGTTGTAGTTTCCATGGGAGAAGCTTCTTGGGAGGGAGGATGCCTCCATTTACAGATAGTTCCGTAAACTAGAATATTCCCTTTACTCTCTTAGGTAACTTTTGATTTTTTAAGGTAAAAGCCACAGCATTATAGAGAAGATTCCTCTATTTTTTCAGACACTGCTCCTGGGCAATCTATGAATCCTGATGGGGGTAGGGCTATGCGTGCTGGAAATTTCCTACAATAATTCTTAGTTTAACTGTGTTCACATAAGATCAGCTTGGTAGTGAGAAAAGATGGGGCTGGGACTTAACAATGGGAAAAATTTACAACTGTGGGCAGTGCACACATAAAGGAGTTTTAGGTTTTATAAATTATGTAACTGAGAAATGTAATATAGCAGGTAGAGAGAAATTTGGTGAATTCCCTCAGAATCAAACAAACTATCAAGCAAATAAATTCTCAGTGCCTAAGACCATTTTTATCTTAGAAAGTACAGAGAACAACAACAACAAAAAGGCAGTGTAGAGAACTATGAATAAACCATAATTTAGACTGGTAATTACTTAGAATATTTGGCACTTACTGATTTTATATATGAGAAATCAAATGGTACTACCAACCTAAATTTTTATGGGCCCAAATATATAAGACTCCAACAAAGACAGGCAATAACAAAAATTAACTAAGTTATAAGGGTTAAACTGGAAATATGCACATAGTATATTTTGTCAATTGTCTGCTATTTTCATGGTTATGAATATGTTTCAGAATATATATGATAAATCAAAAAATATCCAAAAAGGGCATTTTGGAGGCTAGAAAAATTTCTGGGCATTATAGGCTGAAATTAGCTAACACAGATGACTGGCTTAGTCATATTCCAAGAGAATGTGTATTCCCTTCAAAACTACCATGAGAAGAGAAACAGGCTGGTAAGACGCAAGTGTCACTAGGGCTAAACTTTCGATGTTAAAATTAAATTCTAAGCTCCAAGCATACAGTGCCTCTCTTGATACGGTCCCAGTTCTCTATTATATTCGAATTCATATTCCATGTCTTCTGTTGATCATTCTACTTGCTTTCTGTACTAAGACACATTTTCTCAAGTTTCCCCAACTTCTCTGCATATAGTCATGCATGTTACTCTTCTCTAATGTTCTCTCCTCACCCTATGCACACATTAACCTTCCTTCTCGTCAATTTACAAACACTCCACATTTTTTACCTTGGTTTTTCATTTGACTTTTTACTTTTCTGCATACGTGGGTGCGTGAATGATATGAGGCATACATTTTGCTAAACACAGTTATGCCCATACGCCTTTCCCTGGATATTTTCCAATCTGGGAAGTGTCTGACATTAATTTAACATTATCAAATATTTTATATGTGTCAAGTATAATAGGTTTTAGTTCTTTTGTCTCATTCTTCTAATATACCAATTATTGTAATTTTCCCATTATCTAGAACTGTCATTTTCCAACTCCTACTGGATAACCATTTATGTGGAAGAAGTACAATAAAGGAATGGGTATTCACAGGAAGAAGTTGGAGACGGAGAGCTGTTGATATGACAAGGACAAAATTTGAGTACAGACCTGACTAGTGTAAAGGCCACTTGCTGGAAGTCTCTGAATCTCCCACTTTTAGTTTGGACCCTTCTTCATATCCAAATAGCTACATACTTACGCAGAATACTTGCAGATCAGTTTTAATGAGTTTCATAAAATTCAAGGGATTCACACACAGAAGTAAAATTCTCTTAACGGACATCTGCTTAACTAACTTACCGCATGCCTATAGGAGCTAGATGTGTTAGCTCTTAAATCTGTCAGTGATAATTGTTATGTAATTATATGATTCAATTTAAATACTATATTAAAAAATGAAAAGTGAATAGAAAAAAAGAGAGTTGTTTCTATGAAAACCAAGTGGATGCTTCAGAAAGCTCAATGAAAGAGTTGCTAAAAATGCTGTTAACTAGATATAAGTTAGTCAATTATGAAAGACCAGGGGAAATCATAAAACTCTGTAAGGATTATACAATTACATTGTTTGGCAAGAGTCTCATTTAACTCTTCTTTAAGAAATCAACTGGAAGTTTGTCCTTAGAGAAACCAAAATTATAGAGACAGTATATGCAAGAAAAAATAAAACGATGGCCCTGTATCACAAGAGTGGTCAACAAATAAATAAATGTAAAGTACATGCTTAAAATGTTTGAGGTCATATGCATCATTTTGTATACTTAGAGCTCTAGTAGGGCTCTTTTTTGACCACTGTACCAATTACCAGTTTACATTGCTTCAGGTAAGGAGGGCTTCTTCTAAATTTCACAAATATCTTATTGAAGACCTCATAGAAGTATCACATCAGAACTTCAGCGTTGTGAAGAAGGCATATGTACTCACATTACACAATTTTATGGATGATAGATTAATACAGAGTTACAGTAGACTGAAGAAAAAAAAGAAAAAAAGCAGACACAAATCTAATCCTAATAGCAACTATTCAGTATTGCTTTGCTGATGCTTTCTATGTTGACCCATCTGTAATACTTTCACTTTTACAGCTTCTATCAGTCTACTATATACATTATTTTGTTAGTGAACATGAAAAAACAAATCTTAATCCTCAAAACAGAATTAAAATACCAAGTATTTGTTTAAAAAAAAAAAGGAACATTGTCTTATTTTTCTTCTTGGAATGAAATTATCAGAAAGAAATAATTAGAACAAAATTTAAAAGTCAGATTTACAAAGGTTTTAAAAACCTAATGCTTAGTGTCTCAAAACTGAAAGCAACAGGTACAACCAAGTAAGTAAAAACTTTAAAACTCATACTGATCCAACAGTTTAAGAAAGCAGAGTTTCTAAAGAGACTAAATATTTTTTGTAAAATTTCTAATTTTTGTAACTTTTAAAAAATTTATGGCAAGGCAACATAATCTGTTAGTTACAGACTCTGCAGGCAGATAATTTAAAATAACACCTTATAAATCTAAGCCATCTTAATATATTGGTTCTAGTTTTGCAAACTGCTCTGCATACTAACCTGGATTTATGGTAATTTTACCAAATAAACACTGTTTCAAATGACTTGGCTTACAATTACAAAGAAGTGTTTCAGACTGACATTTTATGTGATACTCAATTTACTCTGCCTCATGACTGTAAAATGTATCTACACTCTGGCTTGCCTATTGCAGATTCTAAAACAAAACAAAACAAAACAAAACAAAACAAAACAAAACAAAACAAAATGTCACTCTTAAAAAACATAAGAAAATACATGTCCTGAAATATTTTTTGGTTACATCGTCTCACATAGATACTGGTATGACAAATATACTTTACCTCTCTCTCTTATTAAGACTTACATACACAGCATACAAGGATTGTGGGTTTTTACGCAAATAAACAAGATAATATGCTAAATAACTTATAAACAAAAGCTTTTAAATTACCAAAATACTCCAATTTTCTCTATTAACTATAAACAAAATAGATGATTCTGCAAGCAATAACTATTAAGATGAACTATTTTGATGGAAGAATTGGTAAATAATTTTGAACGACCACAAAGAAACACACTAGTGATTTTTATTTCATTTTCCCTTCTAACATAAAATTTTTGTTTTAAGAGGAAAAAAGGATAAAATGCAGAAGTTGGAGTCATTCATTTCCTTAAATGATTAGGAAAAACAGCTCTGCTATGTGAAAAGAAGCGGGTAGAACTGGGTGGGAATCATCTGGCTCTCTTGTTTTTTCTAAACATTTATTTTCTGAAATGAAACATTTCCTACCCAAAATTACAACTTAAAAGAACGTCGAAATTTTTACACCCAAACTATTACATATATTTTTAAATGTTATGTTTATGTGTTCGGAATTTTCTAACCAGATGTAATAATTAAAATTAGCAAAGCAATAATTTAATAAACTATGCTTTGGTATGCTGAATTTTTTTAAAAAATGCGAGAAATTGCCATAGAAATTATATATACCCACATTCTATTGTTTGATCGAGACCTACTAGCAACAGAAACTGATTGCCAATGTAAGACAAAATATCTCACTCCTCTTAAAGTTGCAAATAAAATGGAAAGCAATATATATTTTTGCATAATTATGCAAATGTTCATGTGTTCCCCCCCCCCCCCCCACTGTGTACTTAAATGCTGTTAAAATAACAGGTGACAGGCTATTTGAGTCCTGTTCTTTTTTTTTTTCTGGATACACCTTAAATGATTACAGTGACTTAAATTTTTATTGCTCTTATACCTAACGATTGTATTTTTTTTTCTTTTTCTATGTCTTAGAATTCTAAGTTGTTCTAAAAGCAATGCAAGAGACAGTTATAGGGATAAACACCTACATAAGTTTAGAACTATTCTAACTAGGTTTATACTTATATCAATTCAATCAGTATTATAAAACATCCATTGTCTATCAGTACTCGGATAGCAGACATGGGCATAAATTATTTCATGAATAATTAAAGTGAAAGCATCTAATATTATATGAAAGAGGTACACTCTACCTGGATTAGATGAGGCAATGCTTTTAGCGTAAGGCAAAACCAAATTCCCAGCTTGCATGGAAGCAAATCATGCCACTGTGGTTTCATCACTAATCTAAAAGGGAAAAAAAACAAAAACAGAAACAAAGAAGTAAAATATAGAAAGTTGGGAAACAAATATTTCTATAAAGATCATGAATTCTATTATGAATGGCTATTCCCACAAAAGTACGAAGAAATTTTTCAATGAAATATTTATGACGGTTATCACTACATTTGATGTATTCTATCACGAAATACATTAGTTACAACAAGTGCAATATGCATAGCAATTAAGAAAAGCCAGGCTAAGATTTTGGGGAAGGAGACTCCTAAACAAGTTATAAAGAAACAAAAGCTCTCTTTCTAACCTGGACTTTTCGTCAGTTCTGTAAAATGAATTCTTAAACCTTATGATTACTTGAGCTATAAAAGACTAAGCACCATCAGAGTGTTCCCAAGTGCTGACAAGCAGATATGAAGACTGTAGCATAAACAAACCAATACATAAAAATTAATGTCATTTGCAGTTCACTGAAGCATTACTCACTGATGTCATCAGAACAGAAGACAGGCAGAATAGTCTCTGATCTCCATCTCACATTGATCCAGTTCCTGCCCTGCTGTGTGAACTATTTAAACCCTTTATTTCTTTTTATGAATCGATACTAGAAATGGTATCTTTTTGAGTGTACTGCATATCACTGCCTTTCTGCATATTGTCACTTTTGAGCTAAACATTAAAGTGACAGGTTCTTCTAGGAATACTTTATTTCTAAAGTTCAGTATAAAAATTTCAAATGACAAACATTCGGGGGTTTGATTACTTAAATATATGTTTACACTTTACAAGGGGAAAAAAACCTGTAGAACTTTTGCCTAAGATTAGGATTTGTCTCATAAACTATGGCACATTACTAATCTTTTATAAACCTACTACAGATGTAAATGTTAGCAAATCTGAAATGACTATTCATATGAAGTTGGATCATATTAAAGACGCTTTAAAACAGTTTCAAATTACACAATGTTTTTATATGCACCCACCTTTCATTTTTTTCGGAGGCACCAAGTTTTGACACATCCACACTCTTGCCGCCTGTCTTTTTTTTCTTTTCTCTCTTTTTTCTACTAAGCAGTTCATCCTTAATGTGGAAAGAATTATGGTTACAGGTTATCATTAACACATACTCTTCAAATGTTATCAAGAGTCTTCTGTGAAGGGTAAACATTACAGAAGAACATTTATGCAAATGTATGTAGGGTCCAACATGATTAAGTAAAATCATCAATCTTTAACAATAACTGTTGCCATGGCATCCAGTCCTTAAACACACATGAAGTTCAGCACTGTCAGTCATGTGCATCTCCATAGCAATCAAAGTTTTCTAAGAAGAGAAAGCATTCAACTTACTTTTTCTCATTCATCCAACTTTAATAATGTCACTTCAAAAAGAATGAGTAAACAGATGCTAATTTATGAATACTGATAAATATGTTTGATTATCTTTAGCACATAAAAAAAATCTGAGCAGAATAAACTATGTAATGGTATGTTAAAAGAAGAAAAGTGTAATTTTTTCACCAACTGATCTCTGAAATTATAAAATTATACTCATTTCAAGTCTTATATTTAGTTAAAACCTTTTAAAGTAAAATTCTTTACATAAAAGGCTATGACACAAACATTTCTAAAATCATTTTTACATAAAAAATATTTGTTTGGAAGGTGACAATTAAGAAAACATGGCTCTCCCTGCTAATTTCCAGCTAGATATTTGGACCTTCACAAAATTTTATGACAAATTCAAATGCCACATTTTTTTATTAAAAAAGAAAAAAAACCAACCCTTCTTTTATGTCATAGGTTCTTCTTGACTTAGAAGCACATCGAACACCAGCTATGGAGTACAAAACTATTAGGATAAGGCGTACATATAGAAAAATTGAAATTTTTATCTGTTGAAAAATAAAATGTCTGAAATTCCAGATAAAATTAAGGAGGCTAGATCATTTGATTTATTACCAATACTTACCAGTTGTTTTTCCAGGTAGATTGACCAAACCACAGCGTAATGACCCACTGTGAGAATAATGAACAAAAGTAATGCCAGCTCAGCATTGCTCATTTTTCTCACCCGCCTGTAGTAGAATACAGGCTGTCGCCAATCTGGAAGTCCATTGATCAGAATATCATCATACCTACGGTAGCAAATATAATAGTTTTTCATGGGGAGTTTAAAATAAAAACAAAAAAAATTTATTCATACCCATATTTACAAAGAGGAAAGAGAAAAAGAATTTCTCCAAAATATGTAACATTTGTGTAGATGAGCAGCATTACAATGGCCTATAAATTCAAACCTCTGTGTGTAGTACAATCACAATCTTCAAAAAGATACACAGTCATACACTGTGGATACCAGACCTTGTATTTAACAGTGATGTGACTTCTGGAATGACATCTAAACTAAAGGAGCCATATAGTCTACCTCTCTATCAGTCTGCAGTAAAGACCCCACCATAGAAGCCAGCAACAAAGGGAACGATCTCAATGGAATAAAAATCAAGATAAGAGCTCTATTTGTTACCATGAATTATATATTCATTGAACCAAATTCAGGATACATCTTCTAGCCAGTGCTATTATTTCCAACCCTGCACTATGTAGTTCAAGGTTGAAAAATTCATATATAATATTTCATCAAAGCTCCTTCGTGATTAAAAGCCTGTAAGACAAGCATCTTTTAATTTTGTATTGCTCAAATTCCTTTAAAGAATAACAAGTTTCCATAGTAGAAAGAGATGGGAAACAACCAGTGTTTATGTTAGATTTCTCAGTAAAACTGTTTATTTGTAAACATTTAAGTGGCAATTTCCTCATTTTTGGCTTTGCTGGAGGGACAGAACATAACGGATAAAAGCTCTCCTAGTAATGCATTTTAAATCAGCTTTCTTTAGAATAAAATTTCAACTGAATTTCAATTTACCTGTCAGACCATTATTAAGACAAACATTTTTAAGGTTAAAAATCAGGAGTAACATTTATGATTGTAAAACTCAAAATGGTCACACACAAACACTGTATGTTCAAAACACACAACCTGTTAATCTTAATTGAACACAACTCATTAAAAATTCTAATCACACTATTTCTGGAATTAAATCTTCACTGAAAGGCCTAATTTGGTGCAACACATTGACCAAAATATTTTAATTAAAAATATTCTGAGTTAGTCGCAGGCCTAATTACAGGAATAGAAATAGGGCCTATATTGTCAGGCAGGTCAGTAGAACTCAGTAGTAGGTTTTTCTCAAGTAAATTGACCGATCTAGGAATAATAGCGCAGCTGCTAAACTGCCAGTCTTGACATGTAAATCAATTTAAATGCAACAACTGCAGTAGCTACTTTGATAGTTATTAAATTGATACCTTGGAGATATGCTGGAAAAAAAAATAAAGCAGAGGATTTATTATAGGTACCTTCTTTTTTCAGTAGGAAAATATTGGTTACAAATTCAAAATATATTTTATTAGCAAGACTGGAAAATCTGACATTTAGATCAACTTAGATTATTAATAATAATGGCAGATCAGAATAACTAATGTTCAAAGCAAAAGACATTAGCACTAAACTCTTAAAAGGCAAACTGTGTAGTATACAAGAGTGTACAAATTAAAATATGGTTGTGTAGTGGCTAGACCAGACAAAATCTGATGTTAACTCTTCTTTTTAAATATTTATAGCAATTCTTGAACACTAACATCAAGATATAATAACACGATTGAATCAAAAGCTATCATTCCTGTCCTCAGAAGTTTGTTTAAATCCATCTTTGTAAAAATTGACTCATTTTAAATTAGAAATGGATTGGCAAAAAGGTTTCAAGATTACAACGTTTGAATGAAGGCCAATGAATGTTAAACCCTGCATGTATTCTAAATCTACATTCTACTTCAGATTTGTTCAGGGAAAAGGAGGTGAATATAGAAACAACTGTTTTCAGCGAATCTCTCCCATGAAATAACTTCATGTAGAAAGTGGTTATTGATAAAGACCATCTAAGGAAGTGGCGACGATTCCCTAAGAGCATTACTTAAGTATTGAATTTGTTTTAAATCTACACTGTATTGTAAGAAGACATAACTAAACTCGTAGCTATGAATCTCATATCACACATTTTATCACCATCATTGTTGAAGTGCTATGTATCTAGTAATAGCTAACTCTTTTCTCCCCTCACATACAAGTTGTACTTAGTGTACAGCCAAATTCAAGACAGCAAAACCGCATGCACTGAACACATTAAACACAACCAGATATTTACTAAGCTATGTCTGCCACTCTAAACAACAGTCTCCAAGGATTAAGCTTAGAATCAATGCTCTATTGATTTTACTATCAATGAACATTATGGCTCACACGACTGGCCATTTTAAGGGAAGATAGCTTCTATTATAGTTCACTTTTTTAGAATATACGCTGTTAAAAGATAAATCACCACTTTCCTGAAACACCGAAAAATAGAGATATTTTGTACAATACGCAGGGACTATATTCATAGTCATTTAAGAAAAAATGTGTTGACAACACATAAAATTTAAGGCATCACTGTGTTATGCTGTTTCTGTATTTAACACATAACACTGTTAAAATGTTCTGTAATTCCGTTCATGCCAACCACTCTCAACAATTTGTTAAAACCAGATTAAGAATGCGCACATGTATGAATATGTTATAAGAAAAAACAAAAGTAAATCTGTGTGATGAAAATATCACTAATGCAAAAACTGGTATGGAATTATTAAGGCCATTATCTTGGAAGTTAAAATACTGATTAATCGGTTCCACATTCAACATATGGCCTAAAATATGTTTACTTTGATTTTCTTAAAATGTACATGATAAATATAAAATAATGGTTACATAATCATTAGTGAGTTTCACTCTATAACCTCAATTTTTCAAATATTATTTAGCCTAATACAAACATCAGAAAGCAAATAAATCTAAAAAGGTTTAAATTACCAATGGAAAAAAATTTATATAAATATAAAATATTTGCATATTTTGAAATATAAAATAGCAACTATGAAACTAAAATAGAAAACATACCTATTTTGAAAACAAGCACTTAAATAATTCTAGCATTTGCCTAAACTGTAAATTTCCCATCATACAAAGTGTGGATTTTTAGTTTAAAACACTAATAACCACATACTGGTATATGCTACATTTTGAACCTTTGAATAAAAATTAATTACACAAAGATCATAAACAAGAAACACATCTAAATTAATCAATCATACTCTCCTTTATAAAATGTATATATATATATGCCAAAACTTGTGGTACACAGCACTTCATGTATTGCATATAATAGGTATCTTATATCTCCTAATCAGGGAAGGTACTAAGATTTCTTATTCTCAAGTTAATGTTTACTTTTCTTCAAACACACCTGCAGTCAAATTTAGAATGATGATGTAATGGATTTGTAAATGTTTATCATATTAAGGCTGAGATAACTATACTTTTCACTGAATTTGAAATAAAACATGATTTTACTTAGTAAGCTAAAAAAATACATTCAACTTTTACAAATATAGTACTGTAAAACAGACCGAAAAAACTCAAACAAATTTAAAGTTGTACAACTGGGTTAGCAAAATACCGCTGGTTAAAAATTTAGAATATATTTTAAACAAAAGTAATATACTGATATTACAAAGCATAATCTAGTGTTTATATGTAATGATTGGTATCTACTCAGGACTTCATTTCCTCTAACACTCAGGATACTTGTATAGAAATTTATGTCAGAATATAGCTGAGCTGCTATTCCCCAAAATAACCAAGTTACCTCTGGAGTTTAGAAAAGGCTGCTATGCTAAGCTTCCTTCCACTAACCAGGCAGACTTGTTATTTTCATAATGTAGTCTATGGTTTGGGGAGGAAAAAAAAAGGCTTGAAAGTTTATTCAGACTCTCACTCCCAGGAATCTATTCAAGAGGAGTAAAAAAAAAAAAAAAATTGTTCACACAAAGATTTGTATGTGAATATTCATAGTAGCATTGTTCATCACAGCTGAAAAGTGGGAACAACCTAAATGTCTATCAGTTGGTGAATGGATAGACAAAAGTGGTATATGACATGGAATATGATTCAGCAACGAAAAAGAATGAACTACTGGTATATGCTACAATATGGGTGTACCTCAAGAAGATTATGATAGAAGCCAGATGCAAAAGCGTACACATTACTTGAGTTCATTAATACGAAAGGCCCAGAAATGTCAAATTTACAAACACTGAAAGGAGATCAGTGATCACTTGGATCTGGGATCAGAGTGGTGACTGCCTGCAAACGGGCTTGAGGGAATGTTTTGAGGTGATGGAAATGTTCTAAAACTGGATTGTGGTGATTTGCACAACTGTGTAAATTTACTAAATAAAAATCATTATCTTGTACACTTAAAATCTGTGACTTCTATGGTATGCAAATTATACCCAAGTAAGGCTGTTTAAAAATAAAATCTGTCTTTTACTTAAAAAGAAAAAAAGAAAAAGGTTATCCAGTTTATTTTATCTACTTCCATTGCTATTCTCTTTCCTACCAAAATTTAAAGCACGCACTTGATTTAAGTGAAAGCACAATTACCTGTAAGGGGAATAAATAGGGAAACACATATGACAACTTTCCAAATTGCAAATTCCTGGGAGGTTACACATTTAAAAGTACTTACTTAATGAATATTTATAATAAATAATTGTGATACCAAAGAGTATTTTTTAATACCAGTATAAGGCAATCTTCTTTTGGAAGATAAAAATGACGACTGGGGTTTTTTTCCTAAAGGAATCAGAAACATCAGGTAATTGTCTGTAGAGGTGCATTTCTCATATACGTTTAAATACACATAGGTCACCTGGCCTCAGGCACAAGCTTTAGAGAAGTGATTCTCAGCTTGATTAGTTAAGACTTTTGCCTCAAGGAAAACCAGTTACCAAAGAGTTACTTGTGCCTCAGGGGGTATAAATACTACAGCTGTTTGTGTAACTGTCAGATCCATTTTTTCAAGTAACATTGAAAAAAAATTGCAAAGAGAAGAAATCCTAAAAAGAAAATGTTAGAGGAGTATACATTAACGAAGAAACATTTTATACATAAGAAGTGATTTGTTCTGTAAAGATACAAATGATTTTTCGCCAACAGAAATAAATTGTTACAAAGTTTACTGACCTTTAAGATAACAACAAACAAAAAGACAAAATCTAATGCCAAAGATGTAGGGAGACTAAATAAAGCTATCTTTACAGACACATTCTTGATGTGTGAAATAAAACTAGGGGCTCAGTGAGAGAAACCGACTAGAAAATATGCGCAGAATGACCAACACTTCTTTCAACACACTTCTAGGACTCTTTCAACACTATGGATTATCTCAAACCAGAGGAATGTCTGCTATGGTATCTGGACCAATGCCAGCCCTTGTTATAAAGCAAAGAACACTTACAGAGAATATCTTGAGTTCTTGCTTTGCAATCTGACAAACTGAGGTATTCAAATTAAAGAGTTAAGATGAGAACCAAGAGTAGTAGCTAACGTTTTAGGACACAGAATAATTCCAGATAATACATTTGAAGAAATTTTTTTTGAAGAAATGGCTAGTCTAGACTAGTCTAGAATAGAACATATCAGTCTGTTTCATATACTGTAAGTATTTTGTGGAATTTTTGCTTCTGGTATGTGAACGTGTATGTGTGTTCTGAGGCATGATGCCAAATATACTTTTTTTTTTTTTTTTTTTTTTTTTTGCCAAATATACTTCTTACTGTGGGTCTGACTTAAGAAACTCTGAAGCCCAATGCAATAGTGTCTATACATTCCAGACATTCTGAAGGAGCAGAGGAAAGGGGCCTCTCTGCAATCTCCTCCTGTCACTGGCACTATAAACCACTGCATAAATATATTACTACTCTTCCTCTTCCGAACAGGGCACAGAGAAGTCTCGACGTGAGGGCGCTGCCTCCACTACGAAGCTTAACCCTAAATGCAGAATCACCGGAGCAGAGTAAGAGAAGGGAAAAAGGCAAAAGAAATAGGAAAAAGAAGCAAACATTTTTCTTCCACACCTATTTTCTACAGACTTATACATGTCTGTTCTCTCACAAATATCAGGGTTTATTTTGAGAGTGAGGAAATACCAAGAATTTGTGATAATGCGAATATCACTGACAACCTAATTCCAAAACATTCAAGGAATAAGAAAAATAAAAAGACCACCAAGCATAGATAGGAGTTATTACTGATATATCAAAAATGACTGGGCATTTGTTTGAAGTCAAGTGGTATCTGTATTTCCCAAAGCATAGACACTCACGTTAAAAATCATATCTAATGGAGCCATGACTTGCTAATGTTACGACTCATGATCCTGAAGTCTATGAGTACGGAATCAACCCAGTGAATATTCTGAATATAAATAAACTCTGCTCTAAACATAGGAAGAAACAAAAATAAAACACTAGCTTATAATGTTTAGTGAGACAGTTCTTTCCTTTATAAACTGAGACATCAAACTACAACATCTTAATTCAAAAGCAGAAATGAACACTCACCTCTGCCTTCGTTCATCATCCTTCAAAACTTCATAAATGGCCACCAACTAAAATAAAAGCATCACTTTAAAACAAAAATACTCTCAACTGTAAGAAATCACTTAGGAAAGTGAACACATTATAATGCACAAGGAGAAAACCCTGGGTGCTCATATATACAATGAACAGACACAATTTTAATTATATGTAACATTTTATGTTTTTAGTAGGATCTTCAGAGGTTAAAACATGCTTGATACCAAAATAAATCTTTGTGAAAGATCCAAAAGTAATTATTAAAATGTGCTTTTTAAAAACAAAAGCTATAATTTAGACAAGAAAATTATGACAATTATGATCCTCCAATTATTTAGAGTTCTAATATAAAAAAATATTGGTGATATTTTGTAAAAAAATGAATAAACATGGTATTATATTCCTAAACTACAATCTCATTTTCAAATAGAAATGTTCTACATTTATAAGTTACTATTTCTACTAGAGAACATTTATTTATAAATCTGTTACAAAATATATTAATAGCACACTTCACTTACTTGTCTAAACTGAGTTTCTGCATTTTCATCTTTATTCTTGTCTGGATGCAAAGTCAGTGAAAGCTTACGATATGCTTTTCTAATGTCTGCAGATGAAGCATCCTGGAAGTGGTAGGGGGAGGGGAAAAACACAAAGCAAACGTTGTCAGAAAAAGAAATTCCCAGAACCTTGTTAAGATCTGAGAAGACAGCCAACCAAGTGCAGGACCCCAGGCAATGTAATTTGAGCAATCAGTCTAACAACCAGGCTATGCAACTGGCCTGACCCACATGACTGAACAATTATTCAATCTAATTTGGCTCTCCTCTTAACTTTTCATTACCATACAGTCATTTAAAGAAGACAGTATTTGGCAAAACTTTTCAAACACTTGCCTTCCTAAAATTAACCAATAAATCTTTTTCAGTAATTAAGAGATCAAAAAGAAACAAATTAAAAATTAATACATCCATGTGCCTTCAAAGAAGGTCTTTATTTATTTGAGAATCTTAAAGCCAATTTCTGAATCCCAGGCTTACCATATGTGGTTTCTTCATTGTTATTTATATTGAATTTACCATCGAGCCACAACCTATGGAATCTCAATTTCACATGTCAAAAGTATGCCTATTTGAAAGCAGTTACATTTGCATTTATCCAAAATAACTATAATTAGATGTAGTTGTGTATATTATACTTAACATTTTTTTAGTGTTTCCTGGGTGTTTTCAGTGGGGTCCAGTTTCCAGTCTAGTTTGCAAAAATAAATTTGCCCACTATTTATATACAATTTAGACATATTTAAAAGGTCACAATAGTTCAGTAAGGGTATGCAGGATTCAGCAGATATTAAAATTACATTTTATGTAATCCTGTGTGTACAGATAAACTCGGAAAACATGATTTCACATAGCCAGCATAAAATATATGACAATAACAATGAACACAATGTCAAATTGGCTTAAAACTTGATCTCCACCTAGGTCAAAATGATTCTATTAACTAGCATATTCATAGTAGTACAAAATGATAATAGAGTTGTTTATTAAATTTATTTTGTTTTATACTTGAAAATTTGTCCAATTCTTAAAACTACTGTCCGAAAAAAGGCCAAATGACTCAAAATCCAAACAAAACACACAAAAAAATCTGTGTACCTGGGACTAAATAGCTGTTAAAGAAACAGAGCTGGAGAGAGGCAAAGTGAGAATTTGTAAAGCTTTTCTTTATGAACCACTATTTTCACTATCAATTTTCTGGGGCTTACTGCTCCTGGGTGTCACTCTAGTTAACAATTTTAGCTTAGGTGTGAATATTCTTGTGACTTATAGAGGACTGCAAACATATAAAGTTAGCAGAGTAAGTTTTGCTAGTCATACAGTTAAAATTTCATTCTAGTTTGCTAAACAGAATGATGTGTTCCTTGTACTTAATAGGTAACATGCAATAGAAGAGGATGATTATTTACTGAAAATCTGTGATGGAGATTTTGTTGAGCAAAGAGGACAAATGTCTTTCAGTAACTGTTCTCTAGTTGGGACTTTAATTTTGGATTTTATTAAATTGGGACTGTATCATAGAACAATTCCAAAAGTAGATTTCTTACAAAATAAAACATGTATTTTCTTGTGTTACAAAATTACTTCATGCTCATTATGAAACACCTCTGCATATTTAAAAATAAAAATAACTAATAGTCACCTAAGGCATTTTCCTCCTTCTAGTCTTACCATGCTGATTCTAATTCTCCATTTTCCTGCCACAATATGTGCCCTAAATATAAATGTAGCCAGATGGCTCTCCTATTTCAAACCCTTCAGTAACTCCCAAGTGCCTTCATCATCTGTCTTTTCCAATCTTTTTAGCTTTATCTCCCACTATCATGGCCCATCCTCCTGGTCCCCCAGATCATTACACATTAGGATGCCGTTCCCTAACCTCATGTTTTTGTTTTGCACCCAGCTGTAGATATAGACAGTTCTCTCCTGGCTAAGGAATGAGTATCTCAGGCTACCCACAAATATTGTCTGACTTTTTCCTCTTGAGAATCTGTCCAGTATGGTTATTTCACCAATTAGCTCCACCCTGCGTGCATAGAACTGAAAAATTTGAGGATTTCCCTGTCTAAAAGACATGCTCTAGATAAGCTTCACCTCAAACTAGCTTATGGATGTATTTAATTTCAGTAAATTACTTAATGAATCTTAACTTATTTCATCCTCAAAACAAAGCTACAGGGTAAGTATAGTTGTTGTTAGGCTAATTTTACTGATGAGGTGAGAGAGGTTAAGTAACTTGCTCAAATTGATACTGCTGGTAAATAGATGAAAACAGAATTCAAACCTAAAAAATGCCGCATCAGAATCAGAGATCTCTATATTAGCTCTTTAGATTCAGTTAGTAGATTTGGGTTGAGTCACTTTGTAAGAGGCTACAGCTTTGGGAAGGCAGTGAGAACAACTGTTAGATTCATACTTATCTGATAAACCATGTGGAAAACATCCCCATAACTACAATGTGAATGTTCAACTGCAATTTTATTTTATTTAAAAAAATTTTTTTATGTTTATTTTTATTTCTGAAAGAGGGCGGGG